>NW_027206911.1:0-136000 GCF_032191515.1 Phaenicophaeus curvirostris | reverse complement strand
CCTGGAAGCGCTTTCACTGCAAGCTTCAGATTCCCTCCTAACAGCAAGCTTTAGGATAGGGTACTGAATTGTAACTTACTTTCGCCTAATAATGCGATTTTGGCAAAGAGAGTATCTCCCGCAGGGAAGCTGCTACCATCAAATATTTGCCCTCATTAGACTCCCCTCTGGAAGCGCTTTGACTGCAAGCTGCAGATTCCCTCCTAACAGCAAGCTTTAGGATAGGGTACTGAATTGTAACTTACTTTCGCCTAATAATGCAATTTTGGCAAAAGAGAGTATCTCCCGCAGGGAAGCTGCTACCATCAAATGTTTCCCTCATTAGACTCCCCTCTGGAAGCGCTTTCACTGCAAGCTGCAGATTCCCTCCTAACAGCAAGCTTTAGGATAGGGTACTGAATTGTAACTTAACTGCGGCTAATAAGGCGATTTTTGGAAAGAGAATATCTCCCGCAGGGAAGCTGCTAACATCAAATGTTTGCCCTCATTAGACTCCCCTCTGGAAGCGCTTTCACTGCAAGCTGCAGATTCCCTCCTAACAGCAAGCTTTAGGCATAGGGTACTGAATTGTAACTTAACTCCGGCTAATAAGGCTATTTTGGCAAAGAGAATATCTCCCGCAGGGAAGCTGTTACCATCAAATATTTGCCCTCATTAGACTCCCCTCTGGAACCGCTTTCACTGCAAGCTGCAGATTCCCTCCTAACAGCAAGCTTTAGGATAGGGTCCTGTATTATAACTTACTTTCGCCTAATAATGCGATTTTGGCAAAGAGACTATCTCCCGCAGGGAAGCTGCTACCATCAAATGTTTGCCCTCGTTAGACTCCCCTCCGGAAGGGCTTTCACTGCAAGCTGCAGATTCCCTCCTAACAGCAAGCTTTAGGATGGGGTACTGAATTATTACTTACTTTCGCCTAATAATGCGATTTTGGCAGAGAGTATCTCCCGCAGGGCAGCTGCTACCATCAAATGTTTGCCCTCATTAGACTCCCCTCTGGAAGCGCTTTCACTGCAAGCTGCAGATTCCCTCCTAACAGCAAGCTTTAGGATAGGGTACTGAATTGTAACTTACTTTCGCCTAATAATGCGATTTTGGCAAAGAGAGTATCTCCCGCAGGGAAGCTGCTACCATCAAATGTTTGCCCTCGTTAGACTCCCCTCTGGAAGCGCTTTCACTGCAAGCTGCAGATTCCCTCCTAACAGCAAGCTTTAGGATAGGGTACTGAATTGTAACTTACTTTCGCATAATAATGCGATATTGGCAAAGAGAGTATCTCCCGCAGGGAAGCTGCTACCATCAAATGTTTGCCCTCATTAGACTCCCCTCTGGAAGCGCTTTCACTGCAAGCTGCAGATTCCCTCCTAACAGCAAGCTTTAGGATAGGGTACTGAATTGTATCTTAACTGCGGCTAATAAGGCGATTTTGACAAAGAGAATATCTCCCGCAGGGAAGCTGTTACCATCAAATGTTTGCCCTCATTAGACTCCCCCCTGGAAGCGCTTTCACTGCAAGCTTCAGATTCCCTCCTAACAGCAAGCTTTAGGATAGGGTACTGAATTGTATCTTAACTGCGGATAATAAGGCAAAATTGGAAAAGATATTATCTCCCGCAGGGAAGCTGCTACCATCAAATGTTTGCCCTCGTTAGACTCCCTTATGGAAGCGCTTTCACTGCAAGCTGCAGATTCCCTCCTAACAGCAAGCTTTAGGATAGGGTACTGAATTGTAACTTACTTTCGCCTAATAATGCGATTTTGGCAAAGAGAGTATCTCCCGCAGGGCAGCTGCTACCATCAATTGTTTGCCCTCATTAGACTCCCCTCTGGAAGCGCTTTCACTGCAAGCTGCAGATTCCCTCCTAACAGCAAGCTTTAGGATAGGGTACTGAATTGTAACTTACTTTCGCCTAATAATGCGATTTTGGCAAAGAGAGTATCTCCCGCAGGGAAGCTGCTACCATCAAATGTTTGCCCTCGTTAGACTCCCCTCTGGAAGCGCTTTCACTGCAAGCTGCAGATTCCCTCCTAACAGCAAGCTTTAGGATAGGGTACTGAATTGTAACTTACTTTCGCATAATAATGCGATATTGGCAAAGAGAGTATCTACCGCAGGGAAGCTGCTACCATCAAATGTTTGCCCTCATTAGACTCCCCTCTGGAAGCGCTTTCACTGCAAGCTGCAGATTCCCTCCTAACAGCAAGCTTTAGCATAGGGTACTGAATTGTATCTTAACTGCGGCTAATAATGCGATTTTGGCAAAGAGAGTATCTCCCGCAGGGAAGCTGCTACCATCAATTGTTTGCCCTCATTAGACTCCCCTCTGGAAGCGCTTTCACTGCAAGCTGCAGATTCCCTCCTAACAGCAAGCTTTAGGATAGGGTACTGAATTGTAACTTATCTGCGGCTAATAAGGCGATTTTGGGAAAGAGAATATCTCCCGCAGGGAAGCTGCTACCATC
Source organism: Phaenicophaeus curvirostris (assembly GCF_032191515.1). Classification (NCBI taxonomy): domain Eukaryota; kingdom Metazoa; phylum Chordata; class Aves; order Cuculiformes; family Cuculidae; genus Phaenicophaeus; species Phaenicophaeus curvirostris. Next base: position 133,537 of record NW_027206911.1, on the reverse strand, counting down.
AAATGTTTGCCCTCATTAGACTCCCCTCTGGAAGCGCTTTCACTGCAAACTGCAGATTCCCTCCTAACAGCAAGCTTTAGGATAGGGTACTGAATTGTAACTTACTTTCGCCTAATAATGCGATTTTGGCAAAGAGAGTATCTCCCGCAGGGAAGCTGCTACCATCAAATGTTTGCCCTCATTAGACTCCCCTCTGGAAGCGCTTTCACTGCAAGCTGCAGATTCCCTCCTAACAGCAAGCTTTAGGATAGGGTACTGAATTGTATCTTAACTGCGGCTAATAAGGCGATTTTGACAAAGAGAATATCTCCCGCAGGGAAGCTGTTACCATCAAATGTTTGCCCTCATTAGACTCCCCCCTGGAAGCGCTTTCACTGCAAGCTTCAGATTCCCTCCTAACAGCAAGCTTTAGGATAGGGTACTGAATTGTAACTTACTTTCGCCTAATAATGCGATTTTGGCAAAGAGAGTATCTCCCGCAGGGAAGCTGCTACCATCAAATATTTGCCCTCATTAGACTCCCCTCTGGAAGCGCTTTGACTGCAAGCTGCAGATTCCCTCCTAACAGCAAGCTTTAGGATAGGGTACTGAATTGTAACTTACTTTCGCCTAATAATGCAATTTTGGCAAAGAGAGTATCTCCCGCAGGGAAGCTGCTACCATCAAATGTTTCCCCTCATTAGACTCCCCTCTGGAAGCGCTTTCACTGCAAGCTGCAGATTCCCTCCTAACAGCAAGCTTTAGGATAGGGTACTGAATTGTAACTTAACTGCGGCTAATAAGGCGATTTTTGGAAAGAGAATATCTCCCGCAGGGAAGCTGCTAACATCAAATGTTTGCCCTCATTAGACTCCCCTCTGGAAGCGCTTTCACTGCAAGCTGCAGATTCCCTCCTAACAGCAAGCTTTAGCATAGGGTACTGAATTGTAACTTAACTCCGGCTAATAAGGCTATTTTGGCAAAGAGAATATCTCCCGCAGGGAAGCTGTTACCATCAAATATTTGCCCTCATTAGACTCCCCTCTGGAACCGCTTTCACTGCAAGCTGCAGATTCCCTCCTAACAGCAAGCTTTAGGATAGGGTCCTGTATTATAACTTACTTTCGCCTAATAATGCGATTTTGGCAAAGAGACTATCTCCCGCAGGGAAGCTGCTACCATCAAATGTTTGCCCTCGTTAGACTCCCCTCCGGAAGGGCTTTCACTGCAAGCTGCAGATTCCCTCCTAACAGCAAGCTTTAGGATGGGGTACTGAATTATTACTTACTTTCGCCTAATAATGCGATTTTGGCAGAGAGTATCTCCCGCAGGGCAGCTGCTACCATCAAATGTTTGCCCTCATTAGACTCCCCTCTGGAAGCGCTTTCACTGCAAGCTGCAGATTCCCTCCTAACAGCAAGATTTAGGATAGGGTACTGAATTGTAACTTACTTTCGCCTAATAATGCGATTTTGGCAAAGAGAGTATCTCCCGCAGGGAAGCTGCTACCATCAAATGTTTGCCCTCGTTAGACTCCCCTCTGGAAGCGCTTTCACTGCAAGCTGCAGATTCCCTCCTAACAGCAAGCTTTAGGATAGGGTACTGAATTGTAACTTACTTTCGCATAATAATGCGATATTGGCAAAGAGAGTATCTCCCGCAGGGAAGCTGCTACCATCAAATGTTTGCCCTCATTAGACTCCCCTCTGGAAGCGCTTTCACTGCAAGCTGCAGATTCCCTCCTAACAGCAAGCTTTAGGATAGGGTACTGAATTGTATCTTAACTGCGGCTAATAAGGCGATTTTGACAAAGAGAATATCTCCCGCAGGGAAGCTGTTACCATCAAATGTTTGCCCTCATTAGACTCCCCCCTGGAAGCGCTTTCACTGCAAACTTCAGATTCCCTCCTAACAGCAAGCTTTAGGATAGGGTACTGAATTGTATCTTAACTGCGGATAATAAGGCAAAATTGGAAAAGATATTATCTCCCGCAGGGAAGCTGCTACCATCAAATGTTTGCCCTCGTTAGACTCCCTTATGGAAGCGCTTTCACTGCAAGCTGCAGATTCCCTCCTAACAGCAAGCTTTAGGATAGGGTACTGAATTGTAACTTACTTTCGCCTAATAATGAGATTTTGGCAAAGAGAGTATCTCCCGCAGGGCAGCTGCTACCATCAATTGTTTGCCCTCATTAGACTCCCCTCTGGAAGCGCTTTCACTGCAAGCTGCAGATTCCCTCCTAACAGCAAGCTTTAGGATAGGGTACTGAATTTTATCTTAACTGCGGCTAATAAGGCGATTTTTGGAAAGAGAATATCTCCCGCAGGGAAGCTGCTAACATCAAATGTTTGCCCTCATTAGACTCCCCTCTGGAAGCGCTTTCACTGCAAGCTGCAGATTCCCTCCTAACAGCAAGCTTTAGCATAGGGTACTGAATTGTAACTTAACTCCGGCTAATAAGGCTATTTTGGCAAAGAGAATATCTCCCGCAGGGAAGCTGTTACCATCAAATATTTGCCCTCATTAGACTCCCCTCTGGAACCGCTTTCACTGCAAGCTGCAGATTCCCTCCTAACAGCAAGCTTTAGGATAGGGTCCTGTATTATAACTTACTTTCGCCTAATAATGCGATTTTGGCAAAGAGACTATCTCCCGCAGGGAAGCTGCTACCATCAAATGTTTGCCCTCATTAGACTCCCCTCTGGAAGCGCTTTCACTGCAAGCTGCAGATTCCCTCCTAACAGCAAGCTTTAGGATAGGGTACTGAATTGTAACTTACTTTCGCCTAATAATGCGATTTTGGCAAAGAGAGTATCTCCCGCAGGGAAGCTGCTACCATCAAATGTTTGCCCTCGTTAGACTCCCCTCTGGAAGCGCTTTCACTGCAAACTGCAGATTCCCTCCTAACAGCAAGCTTTAGGATAGGGTACTGAATTGTAACTTACTTTCGCATAATAATGCGATATTGGCAAAGAGAGTATCTCCCGCAGGGAAGCTGCTACCATCAAATGTTTGCCCTCATTAGACTCCCCTCTGGAAGCGCTTTCACTGCAAGCTGCAGATTCCCTCCTAACAGCAAGCTTTAGGATAGGGTACTGAATTGTATCTTAACTGCGGCTAATAAGGCGATTTTGACAAAGAGAATATCTCCCGCAGGGAAGCTGTTACCATCAAATGTTTGCCCTCATTAGACTCCCCCCTGGAAGCGCTTTCACTGCAAGCTTCAGATTCCCTCCTAACAGCAAGCTTTAGGATAGGGTACTGAATTGTAACTTACTTTCGCCTAATAATGCGATTTTGGCAAAGAAAGTATCTCCCGCAGGGAAGCTGCTACCATCAAATATTTGCCCTCATTAGACTCCCCTCTGGAAGCGCTTTGACTGCAAGCTGCAGATTCCCTCCTAACAGCAAGCTTTAGGATAGGGTACTGAATTGTAACTTACTTTCGCCTAATAATGCAATTTTGGCAAAGAGAGTATCTCCCGCAGGGAAGCTGCTACCATCAAATGTTTCCCCTCATTAGACTCCCCTCTGGAAGCGCTTTCACTGCAAGCTGCAGATTCCCTCCTAACAGCAAGCTTTAGGATAGGGTACTGAATTGTAACTTAACTGCGGCTAATAAGGCGATTTTTGGAAAGAGAATATCTCCCGCAGGGAAGCTGCTAACATCAAATGTTTGCCCTCATTAGACTCCCCTCTGGAAGCGCTTTCACTGCAAGCTGCAGATTCCCTCCTAACAGCAAGCTTTAGCATAGGGTACTGAATTGTAACTTAACTCCGGCTAATAAGGCTATTTTGGCAAAGAGAATATCTCCCGCAGGGAAGCTGTTACCATCAAATATTTGCCCTCATTAGACTCCCCTCTGGAACCGCTTTCACTGCAAGCTGCAGATTCCCTCCTAACAGCAAGCTTTAGGATAGGGTCCTGTATTATAACTTACTTTCGCCTAATAATGCGATTTTGGCAAAGAGACTATCTCCCGCAGGGAAGCTGCTACCATCAAATGTTTGCCCTCGTTAGACTCCCCTCCGGAAGGGCTTTCACTGCAAGCTGCAGATTCCCTCCTAACAGCAAGCTTTAGGATAGGGTACTGAATTGTAACTTACTTTCGCCTAATAATGCGATTTTGGCAAAGAGAGTATCTCCCGCAGGGAAGCTGCTACCATCAAATGTTTGCCCTCGTTAGACTCCCCTCTGGAAGCGCTTTCACTGCAAGCTGCAGATTCCCTCCTAACAGCAAGCTTTAGGATAGGGTACTGAATTGTAACTTACTTTCGCATAATAATGCGATATTGGCAAAGAGAGTATCTCCCGCAGGGAAGCTGCTACCATCAAATGTTTGCCCTCATTAGACTCCCCTCTGGAAGCGCTTTCACTGCAAGCTGCAGATTCCCTCCTAACAGCAAGCTTTAGGATAGGGTACTGAATTGTATCTTAACTGCGGCTAATAAGGCGATTTTGACAAAGAGAATATCTCCCGCAGGGAAGCTGTTACCATCAAATGTTTGCCCTCATTAGACTCCCCCCTGGAAGCGCTTTCACTGCAAGCTTCAGATTCCCTCCTAACAGCAAGCTTTAGGATAGGGTACTGAATTGTATCTTAACTGCGGATAATAAGGCAAAATTGGAAAAGATATTATCTCCCGCAGGGAAGCTGCTACCATCAAATGTTTGCCCTCGTTAGACTCCCTTATGGAAGCGCTTTCACTGCAAGCTGCAGATTCCCTCCTAACAGCAAGCTTTAGGATAGGGTACTGAATTGTAACTTACTTTCGCCTAATAATGCGATTTTGGCAAAGAGAGTATCTCCCGCAGGGCAGCTGCTACCATCAATTGTTTGCCCTCATTAGACTCCCCTCTGGAAGCGCTTTCACTGCAAGCTGCAGATTCCCTCCTAACAGCAAGCTTTAGGATAGGGTACTGAATTGTAACTTACTTTCGCCTAATAATGCGATTTTGGCAAAGAGAGTATCTCCCGCAGGGAAGCTGCTACCATCAAATGTTTGCCCTCGTTAGACTCCCCTCTGGAAGCGCTTTCACTGCAAGCTGCAGATTCCCTCCTAACAGCAAGCTTTAGGATAGGGTACTGAATTGTAACTTACTTTCGCATAATAATGCGATATTGGCAAAGAGAGTATCTACCGCAGGGAAGCTGCTACCATCAAATGTTTGCCCTCATTAGACTCCCCTCTGGAAGCGCTTTCACTGCAAGCTGCAGATTCCCTCCTAACAGCAAGCTTTAGGATAGGGTACTGAATTGTATCTTAACTGCGGCTAATAATGCGATTTTGGCAAAGAGAGTATCTCCCGCAGGGAAGCTGCTACCATCAATTGTTTGCCCTCATTAGACTCCCCTCTGGAAGCGCTTTCACTGCAAGCTGCAGATTCCCTCCTAACAGCAAGCTTTAGGATAGGGTACTGAATTGTAACTTATCTGCGGCTAATAAGGCGATTTTGGGAAAGAGAATATCTCCCGCAGGGAAGCTGCTACCATCAAATGTTTGCCCTCATTAGACTCCCCTCTGGAAGCGCTTTCACTGCAAACTGCAGATTCCCTCCTAACAGCAAGCTTTAGGATAGGGTACTGAATTGTAACTTACTTTCGCCTAATAATGCGATTTTGGCAAAGAGAGTATCTCCCGCAGGGAAGCTGCTACCATCAAATGTTTGCCCTCATTAGACTCCCCTCTGGAAGCGCTTTCACTGCAAGCTGCAGATTCCCTCCTAACAGCAAGCTTTAGGATAGGGTACTGAATTGTATCTTAACTGCGGCTAATAAGGCGATTTTGACAAAGAGAATATCTCCCGCAGGGAAGCTGTTACCATCAAATGTTTGCCCTCATTAGACTCCCCCCTGGAAGCGCTTTCACTGCAAGCTTCAGATTCCCTCCTAACAGCAAGCTTTAGGATAGGGTACTGAATTGTAACTTACTTTCGCCTAATAATGCGATTTTGGCAAAGAGAGTATCTCCCGCAGGGAAGCTGCTACCATCAAATATTTGCCCTCATTAGACTCCCCTCTGGAAGCGCTTTGACTGCAAGCTGCAGATTCCCTCCTAACAGCAAGCTTTAGGATAGGGTACTGAATTGTAACTTACTTTCGCCTAATAATGCAATTTTGGCAAAGAGAGTATCTCCCGCAGGGAAGCTGCTACCATCAAATGTTTCCCCTCATTAGACTCCCCTCTGGAAGCGCTTTCACTGCAAGCTGCAGATTCCCTCCTAACAGCAAGCTTTAGGATAGGGTACTGAATTGTAACTTAACTGCGGCTAATAAGGCGATTTTTGGAAAGAGAATATCTTCCGCAGGGAAGCTGCTAACATCAAATGTTTGCCCTCATTAGACTCCCCTCTGGAAGCGCTTTCACTGCAAGCTGCAGATTCCCTCCTAACAGCAAGCTTTAGCATAGGGTACTGAATTGTAACTTAACTCCGGCTAATAAGGCTATTTTGGCAAAGAGAATATCTCCCGCAGGGAAGCTGTTACCATCAAATATTTGCCCTCATTAGACTCCCCTCTGGAACCGCTTTCACTGCAAGCTGCAGATTCCCTCCTAACAGCAAGCTTTAGGATAGGGTCCTGTATTATAACTTACTTTCGCCTAATAATGCGATTTTGGCAAAGAGACTATCTCCCGCAGGGAAGCTGCTACCATCAAATGTTTGCCCTCGTTAGACTCCCCTCCGGAAGGGCTTTCACTGCAAGCTGCAGATTCCCTCCTAACAGCAAGCTTTAGGATGGGGTACTGAATTATTACTTACTTTCGCCTAATAATGCGATTTTGGCAGAGAGTATCTCCCGCAGGGCAGCTGCTACCATCAAATGTTTGCCCTCATTAGACTCCCCTCTGGAAGCGCTTTCACTGCAAGCTGCAGATTCCCTCCTAACAGCAAGCTTTAGGATAGGGTACTGAATTGTAACTTACTTTCGCCTAATAATGCGATTTTGGCAAAGAGAGTATCTCCCGCAGGGAAGCTGCTACCATCAAATGTTTGCCCTCGTTAGACTCCCCTCTGGAAGCGCTTTCACTGCAAGCTGCAGATTCCCTCCTAACAGCAAGCTTTAGGATAGGGTACTGAATTGTAACTTACTTTCGCATAATAATGCGATATTGGCAAAGAGAGTATCTCCCGCAGGGAAGCTGCTACCATCAAATGTTTGCCCTCATTAGACTCCCCTCTGGAAGCGCTTTCACTGCAAGCTGCAGATTCCCTCCTAACAGCAAGCTTTAGGATAGGGTACTGAATTGTATCTTAACTGCGGCTAATAAGGCGATTTTGACAAAGAGAATATCTCCCGCAGGGAAGCTGTTACCATCAAATGTTTGCCCTCATTAGACTCCCCCCTGGAAGCGCTTTCACTGCAAGCTTCAGATTCCCTCCTAACAGCAAGCTTTAGGATAGGGTACTGAATTGTATCTTAACTGCGGATAATAAGGCAAAATTGGAAAAGATATTATCTCCCGCAGGGAAGCTGCTACCATCAAATGTTTGCCCTCGTTAGACTCCCTTATGGAAGCGCTTTCACTGCAAGCTGCAGATTCCCTCCTAACAGCAAGCTTTAGGATAGGGTACTGAATTGTAACTTACTTTCGCCTAATAATGCGATTTTGGCAAAGAGAGTATCTCCCGCAGGGCAGCTGCTACCATCAATTGTTTGCCCTCATTAGACTCCCCTCTGGAAGCGCTTTCACTGCAAGCTGCAGATTCCCTCCTAACAGCAAGCTTTAGGATAGGGTACTGAATTGTAACTTACTTTCGCCTAATAATGCGATTTTGGCAAAGAGAGTATCTCCCGCAGGGAAGCTGCTACCATCAAATGTTTGCCCTCGTTAGACTCCCCTCTGGAAGCGCTTTCACTGCAAGCTGCAGATTCCCTCCTAACAGCAAGCTTTAGGATAGGGTACTGAATTGTAACTTACTTTCGCATAATAATGCGATATTGGCAAAGAGAATATCTCCCGCAGGGAAGCTGCTACCATCAAATGTTTGCCCTCATTAGACTCCCCTCTGGAAGCGCTTTCACTGCAAACTGCAGATTCCCTCCTAACAGCAAGCTTTAGGATAGGGTACTGAATTGTAACTTACTTTCGCCTAATAATGCGATTTTGGCAAAGAGAGTATCTCCCGCAGGGAAGCTCCTACCATCAAACGTTTGCCCTCGTTAGACTCCTCTCCGGAAGGGCTTTCACTGCAAGCTGCAGATTCCCTCCTAACAGCAAGCTTTAGGATAGGGTACTGAATTGTAACTTACTTTCGCCTAATAATGCGATTTTGGCAAAGAGAGTATCTCCCGCAGGGAAGCTGCTACCATCAAATGTTTGCCCTCCTTAGACTCCCCTATGGAAGCGCTTTCACTGCAAGCTGCAGATTCCCTCCTAACAGCAAGCTTTAGGATAGGGTACTGAATTGTAACTTAATTTCGCCTAATAATGCGATTTTGGCAAAGAGAGTATCTCCCGCAGGGAAGCTGCTACCATCAAATGTTTGCCCTCATTAGACTCCCCTCTGGAAGCGCTTTCACTGCAAGCTGCAGATTCCCTCCTAACAGCAAGCTTTAGGATAGGGTACTGAATTGTAACTTACTTTCGCCTAATAATGCTATTTTGGCAAAGAGAGTATCTCCCGCATGGAAGCTGCTACCATCAAATGTTTGCCCTCATTAGACTCCCCTCTGGAAGCGCTTTCACTGCAAGCTGCAGATTCCCTCCTAACAGCAAGCTTTAGGATAGGGTACTGAATTGTAACTTAATTTTGCCTAATAATGCGATTTTGGCAAAGAGAGTATCTCCCGCAGGGAAGCTGCTACCATCAAACGTTTGCCCTCGTTAGACTCCCCTCCGGAAGCGCTTTCACTGCAAGCTGCAGATTCCCTCCTAACAGCAAGCTCTAGGATAGGGTACTGAATTGTAACTTACTTTCGCCTAATAATGCGATTTTGGCAAAGAGAGTATCTCCCGCAGGGAAGCTGCTACCATCAAATGTTTGCCCTCGTTAGACTCCCCTCTGGAAGCGCTTTCACTGCAAGCTGCAGATTCCCTCCTAACAGCAAGCTTTAGGATAGGGTACTGAATTGTAACTTACTTTCGCCTAATAATGCGATTTTGGCAAAGAGAGTATCTCCCGCAGGGAAGCTGCTACCATCAAATGTTTGCCCTCATTAGACTCCCCTCTGGAAGCGCTTTCACTGCAAGCTGCAGATTCCCTCCTAACAGCAAGCTTTAGGATAGGGTACTGAATTGTATCTTAACTGCGGCTAATAAGGCGATTATGGCAAAGAGAATATCTCCCGCAGGGAAGCTGCTACCATCAAATGTTTGCCCTCATTAGACTCCCCTCTTGAAGCGCTTTCACTGCAAGCTGCAGATTCCCTCCTAACAGCAAGCTTTAGGATAGGGTCCTGTATTATAACTTACTTTCGCCTAATAATGCGATTTTGGCAAAGAGACTATCTCCCGCAGGGAAGCTGCTACCATCAAATGTTTGCCCTCATTAGACTCCCCTCTGGAAGCGCTTTCACTGCAAGCTGCAGATTCCCTCCTAACAGCAAGCTTTAGGATAGGGTACTGAATTGTAACTTACTTTCGCCTAATAATGCGATTTTGGCAAAGAGAGTATCTCCCGCAGGGAAGCTGCTACCATCAAATGTTTGCCCTCGTTAGACTCCCCTCTGGAAGCGCTTTCACTGCAAACTGCAGATTCCCTCCTAACAGCAAGCTTTAGGATAGGGTACTGAATTGTAACTTACTTTCGCATAATAATGCGATATTGGCAAAGAGAGTATCTCCCGCAGGGAAGCTGCTACCATCAAATGTTTGCCCTCATTAGACTCCCCTCTGGAAGCGCTTTCACTGCAAGCTGCAGATTCCCTCCTAACAGCAAGCTTTAGGATAGGGTACTGAATTGTATCTTAACTGCGGCTAATAAGGCGATTTTGACAAAGAGAATATCTCCCGCAGGGAAGCTGTTACCATCAAATGTTTGCCCTCATTAGACTCCCCCCTGGAAGCGCTTTCACTGCAAGCTTCAGATTCCCTCCTAACAGCAAGCTTTAGGATAGGGTACTGAATTGTAACTTACTTTCGCCTAATAATGCGATTTTGGCAAAGAGAGTATCTCCCGCAGGGAAGCTGCTACCATCAAATATTTGCCCTCATTAGACTCCCCTCTGGAAGCGCTTTGACTGCAAGCTGCAGATTCCCTCCTAACAGCAAGCTTTAGGATAGGGTACTGAATTGTAACTTACTTTCGCCTAATAATGCAATTTTGGCAAAGAGAGTATCTCCCGCAGGGAAGCTGCTACCATCAAATGTTTCCCCTCATTAGACTCCCCTCTGGAAGCGCTTTCACTGCAAGCTGCAGATTCCCTCCTAACAGCAAGCTTTAGGATAGGGTACTGAATTGTAACTTAACTGCGGCTAATAAGGCGATTTTTGGAAAGAGAATATCTCCCGCAGGGAAGCTGCTAACATCAAATGTTTGCCCTCATTAGACTCCCCTCTGGAAGCGCTTTCACTGCAAGCTGCAGATTCCCTCCTAACAGCAAGCTTTAGCATAGGGTACTGAATTGTAACTTAACTCCGGCTAATAAGGCTATTTTGGCAAAGAGAATATCTCCCGCAGGGAAGCTGTTACCATCAAATATTTGCCCTCATTAGACTCCCCTCTGGAACCGCTTTCACTGCAAGCTGCAGATTCCCTCCTAACAGCAAGCTTTAGGATAGGGTCCTGTATTATAACTTACTTTCGCCTAATAATGCGATTTTGGCAAAGAGACTATCTCCCGCAGGGAAGCTGCTACCATCAAATGTTTGCCCTCGTTAGACTCCCCTCCGGAAGGGCTTTCACTGCAAGCTGCAGATTCCCTCCTAACAGCAAGCTTTAGGATGGGGTACTGAATTATTACTTACTTTCGCCTAATAATGCGATTTTGGCAGAGAGTATCTCCCGCAGGGCAGCTGCTACCATCAAATGTTTGCCCTCATTAGACTCCCCTCTGGAAGCGCTTTCACTGCAAGCTGCAGATTCCCTCCTAACAGCAAGCTTTAGGATAGGGTACTGAATTGTAACTTACTTTCGCCTAATAATGCGATTTTGGCAAAGAGAGTATCTCCCGCAGGGAAGCTGCTACCATCAAATGTTTGCCCTCGTTAGACTCCCCTCTGGAAGCGCTTTCACTGCAAGCTGCAGATTCCCTCCTAACAGCAAGCTTTAGGATAGGGTACTGAATTGTAACTTACTTTCGCATAATAATGCGATATTGGCAAAGAGAGTATCTCCCGCAGGGAAGCTGCTACCATCAAATGTTTGCCCTCATTAGACTCCCCTCTGGAAGCGCTTTCACTGCAAGCTGCAGATTCCCTCCTAACAGCAAGCTTTAGGATAGGGTACTGAATTGTATCTTAACTGCGGCTAATAAGGCGATTTTGACAAAGAGAATATCTCCCGCAGGGAAGCTGTTACCATCAAATGTTTGCCCTCATTAGACTCCCCCCTGGAAGCGCTTTCACTGCAAGCTTCAGATTCCCTCCTAACAGCAAGCTTTAGGATAGGGTACTGAATTGTATCTTAACTGCGGATAATAAGGCAAAATTGGAAAAGATATTATCTCCCGCAGGGAAGCTGCTACCATCAAATGTTTGCCCTCGTTAGACTCCCTTATGGAAGCGCTTTCACTGCAAGCTGCAGATTCCCTCCTAACAGCAAGCTTTAGGATAGGGTACTGAATTGTAACTTACTTTCGCCTAATAATGCGATTTTGGCAAAGAGAGTATCTCCCGCAGGGCAGCTGCTACCATCAATTGTTTGCCCTCATTAGACTCCCCTCTGGAAGCGCTTTCACTGCAAGCTGCAGATTCCCTCCTAACAGCAAGCTTTAGGATAGGGTACTGAATTGTAACTTACTTTCGCCTAATAATGCGATTTTGGCAAAGAGAGTATCTCCCGCAGGGAAGCTGCTACCATCAAATGTTTGCCCTCGTTAGACTCCCCTCTGGAAGCGCTTTCACTGCAAGCTGCAGATTCCCTCCTAACAGCAAGCTTTAGGATAGGGTACTGAATTGTAACTTACTTTCGCATAATAATGCGATATTGGCAAAGAGAGTATCTACCGCAGGGAAGCTGCTACCATCAAATGTTTGCCCTCATTAGACTCCCCTCTGGAAGCGCTTTCACTGCAAGCTGCAGATTCCCTCCTAACAGCAAGCTTTAGGATAGGGTACTGAATTGTATCTTAACTGCGGCTAATAATGCGATTTTGGCAAAGAGAGTATCTCCCGCAGGGAAGCTGCTACCATCAATTGTTTGCCCTCATTAGACTCCCCTCTGGAAGCGCTTTCACTGCAAGCTGCAGATTCCCTCCTAACAGCAAGCTTTAGGATAGGGTACTGAATTGTAACTTATCTGCGGCTAATAAGGCGATTTTGGGAAAGAGAATATCTCCCGCAGGGAAGCTGCTACCATCAAATGTTTGCCCTCATTAGACTCCCCTCTGGAAGCGCTTTCACTGCAAACTGCAGATTCCCTCCTAACAGCAAGCTTTAGGATAGGGTACTGAATTGTAACTTACTTTCGCCTAATAATGCGATTTTGGCAAAGAGAGTATCTCCCGCAGGGAAGCTGCTACCATCAAATGTTTGCCCTCATTAGACTCCCCTCTGGAAGCGCTTTCACTGCAAGCTGCAGATTCCCTCCTAACAGCAAGCTTTAGGATAGGGTACTGAATTGTATCTTAACTGCGGCTAATAAGGCGATTTTGACAAAGAGAATATCTCCCGCAGGGAAGCTGTTACCATCAAATGTTTGCCCTCATTAGACTCCCCCCTGGAAGCGCTTTCACTGCAAGCTTCAGATTCCCTCCTAACAGCAAGCTTTAGGATAGGGTACTGAATTGTAACTTACTTTCGCCTAATAATGCGATTTTGGCAAAGAGAGTATCTCCCGCAGGGAAGCTGCTACCATCAAATATTTGCCCTCATTAGACTCCCCTCTGGAAGCGCTTTGACTGCAAGCTGCAGATTCCCTCCTAACAGCAAGCTTTAGGATAGGGTACTGAATTGTAACTTACTTTCGCCTAATAATGCAATTTTGGCAAAGAGAGTATCTCCCGCAGGGAAGCTGCTACCATCAAATGTTTGCCCTCATTAGACTCCCCTCTGGAAGCGCTTTCACTGCAAGCTGCAGATTCCCTCCTAACAGCAAGCTTTAGGATAGGGTACTGAATTGTAACTTAACTGCGGCTAATAAGGCGATTTTTGGAAAGAGAATATCTTCCGCAGGGAAGCTGCTAACATCAAATGTTTGCCCTCATTAGACTCCCCTCTGGAAGCGCTTTCACTGCAAGCTGCAGATTCCCTCCTAACAGCAAGCTTTAGCATAGGGTACTGAATTGTAACTTAACTCCGGCTAATAAGGCTATTTTGGCAAAGAGAATATCTCCCGCAGGGAAGCTGTTACCATCAAATATTTGCCCTCATTAGACTCCCCTCTGGAACCGCTTTCACTGCAAGCTGCAGATTCCCTCCTAACAGCAAGCTTTAGGATAGGGTCCTGTATTATAACTTACTTTCGCCTAATAATGCGATTTTGGCAAAGAGACTATCTCCCGCAGGGAAGCTGCTACCATCAAATGTTTGCCCTCGTTAGACTCCCCTCCGGAAGGGCTTTCACTGCAAGCTGCAGATTCCCTCCTAACAGCAAGCTTTAGGATGGGGTACTGAATTATTACTTACTTTCGCCTAATAATGCGATTTTGGCAGAGAGTATCTCCCGCAGGGCAGCTGCTACCATCAAATGTTTGCCCTCATTAGACTCCCCTCTGGAAGCGCTTTCACTGCAAGCTGCAGATTCCCTCCTAACAGCAAGCTTTAGGATAGGGTACTGAATTGTAACTTACTTTCGCCTAATAATGCGATTTTGGCAAAGAGAGTATCTCCCGCAGGGAAGCTGCTACCATCAAATGTTTGCCCTCGTTAGACTCCCCTCTGGAAGCGCTTTCACTGCAAGCTGCAGATTCCCTCCTAACAGCAAGCTTTAGGATAGGGTACTGAATTGTAACTTACTTTCGCATAATAATGCGATATTGGCAAAGAGAGTATCTCCCGCAGGGAAGCTGCTACCATCAAATGTTTGCCCTCATTAGACTCCCCTCTGGAAGCGCTTTCACTGCAAGCTGCAGATTCCCTCCTAACAGCAAGCTTTAGGATAGGGTACTGAATTGTATCTTAACTGCGGCTAATAAGGCGATTTTGACAAAGAGAATATCTCCCGCAGGGAAGCTGTTACCATCAAATGTTTGCCCTCATTAGACTCCCCCCTGGAAGCGCTTTCACTGCAAGCTTCAGATTCCCTCCTAACAGCAAGCTTTAGGATAGGGTACTGAATTGTATCTTAACTGCGGATAATAAGGCAAAATTGGAAAAGATATTATCTCCCGCAGGGAAGCTGCTACCATCAAATGTTTGCCCTCGTTAGACTCCCTTATGGAAGCGCTTTCACTGCAAGCTGCAGATTCCCTCCTAACAGCAAGCTTTAGGATAGGGTACTGAATTGTAACTTACTTTCGCCTAATAATGCGATTTTGGCAAAGAGAGTATCTCCCGCAGGGCAGCTGCTACCATCAATTGTTTGCCCTCATTAGACTCCCCTCTGGAAGCGCTTTCACTGCAAGCTGCAGATTCCCTCCTAACAGCAAGCTTTAGGATAGGGTACTGAATTGTAACTTACTTTCGCCTAATAATGCGATTTTGGCAAAGAGAATATCTCCCGCAGGGAAGCTGCTACCATCAAATGTTTGCCCTCATTAGACTCCCCTCTGGAAGCGCTTTCACTGCAAACTGCAGATTCCCTCCTAACAGCAAGCTTTAGGATAGGGTACTGAATTGTAACTTACTTTCGCCTAATAATGCGATTTTGGCAAAGAGAGTATCTCCCGCAGGGAAGCTCCTACCATCAAACGTTTGCCCTCGTTAGACTCCTCTCCGGAAGGGCTTTCACTGCAAGCTGCAGATTCCCTCCTAACAGCAAGCTTTAGGATAGGGTACTGAATTGTAACTTACTTTCGCATAATAATGCGATATTGGCAAAGAGAATATCTCCCGCAGGGAAGCTGCTACCATCAAATGTTTGCCCTCATTAGACTCCCCTCTGGAAGCGCTTTCACTGCAAACTGCAGATTCCCTCCTAACAGCAAGCTTTAGGATAGGGTACTGAATTGTAACTTACTTTCGCCTAATAATGCGATTTTGGCAAAGAGAGTATCTCCCGCAGGGAAGCTCCTACCATCAAACGTTTGCCCTCGTTAGACTCCTCTCCGGAAGGGCTTTCACTGCAAGCTGCAGATTCCCTCCTAACAGCAAGCTTTAGGATAGGGTACTGAATTGTAACTTACTTTCGCCTAATAATGCGATTTTGGCAAAGAGAGTATCTCCCGCAGGGAAGCTGCTACCATCAAATGTTTGCCCTCCTTAGACTCCCCTCTGGAAGCGCTTTCACTGCAAGCTGCAGATTCCCTCCTAACAGCAAGCTTTAGGATAGGGTACTGAATTGTAACTTAATTTCGCCTAATAATGCGATTTTGGCAAAGAGAGTATCTCCCGCAGGGAAGCTGCTACCATCAAATGTTTGCCCTCATTAGACTCCCCTCTGGAAGCGCTTTCACTGCAAGCTGCAGATTCCCTCCTAACAGCAAGCTTTAGGATAGGGTACTGAATTGTAACTTACTTTCGCCTAATAATGCTATTTTGGCAAAGAGAGTATCTCCCGCATGGAAGCTGCTACCATCAAATGTTTGCCCTCATTAGACTCCCCTCTGGAAGCGCTTTCACTGCAAGCTGCAGATTCCCTCCTAACAGCAAGCTTTAGGATAGGGTACTGAATTGTAACTTAATTTTGCCTAATAATGCGATTTTGGCAAAGAGAGTATCTCCCGCAGGGAAGCTGCTACCATCAAACGTTTGCCCTCGTTAGACTCCCCTCCGGAAGCGCTTTCACTGCAAGCTGCAGATTCCCTCCTAACAGCAAGCTCTAGGATAGGGTACTGAATTGTAACTTACTTTCGCCTAATAATGCGATTTTGGCAAAGAGAGTATCTCCCGCAGGGAAGCTGCTACCATCAAATGTTTGCCCTCGTTAGACTCCCCTCTGGAAGCGCTTTCACTGCAAGCTGCAGATTCCCTCCTAACAGCAAGCTTTAGGATAGGGTACTGAATTGTAACTTACTTTCGCCTAATAATGCGATTTTGGCAAAGAGAGTATCTCCCGCAGGGAAGCTGCTACCATCAAATGTTTGCCCTCATTAGACTCCCCTCTGGAAGCGCTTTCACTGCAAGCTGCAGATTCCCTCCTAACAGCAAGCTTTAGGATAGGGTACTGAATTGTATCTTAACTGCGGCTAATAAGGCGATTATGGCAAAGAGAATATCTCCCGCAGGGAAGCTGCTACCATCAAATGTTTGCCCTCATTAGACTCCCCTCTTGAAGCGCTTTCACTGCAAGCTGCAGATTCCCTCCTAACAGCAAGCTTTAGGATAGGGTACTGAATTGAATCTTACTTTCGCATAATAATGCGATTTTGGCAAAGAGAGTATCTCCCGCAGGGAAGCTGCTACCATCAAATGTTTGCCCTCGTTAGACTCCCCTCTGGAAGCGCTTTCACTGCAAGCTGCAGATTCCCTCTTAACAGCAAGCTTTAGGATAGGGTACTGAATTGTAACTTACTTTCGCCTAATAATGCGATTTTGGCAAAGAGACTATCTCCCGCAGGGAAGCTGCTACCATCAAATGTTTGCCCTCATTAGACTCCCCTCTGGAAGCGCTTTCACTGCAAGCTGCAGATTCCCTCCTAACAGCAAGCTTTAGGATAGGGTACTGAATTGTAACTTACTTTCGCCTAATAATGCGATTTTGGCAAAGAGAGTATCTCCCGCAGGGAAGCTGCTACGATCAAATGTTTGCCCTCATTAGACTCCCCTCTGGAAGCGCTTTCACTGCAAGCTGCAGATTCCCTCCTAACAGGAAGCTTTAGGATAGGGTACTGAATTGTATCTTAACTGCGGCTAATAATGCGATTTTGACAAAGAGAATATCTCCCGCAGGGAAGCTGTTACCATCAAATGTTTGCCCTCATTAGACTCCCCTCTGGAAGCGCTTTCACTGCAAGCTTCAGATTCCCTCCTAACAGCAAGCTTTAGGATAGGGTACTGAATTGTATCTTAACTGCGTATGATAAGGCAAAATTGGAAAAGAGATTATCTCCCGCAGGGAAGCTGCTACCATCAAATGTTTGCCCTCGTTAGACTCCCTTCTGGAAGCGCTTTCACTGCAAGCTGCAGATTCTCTCCTAACAGCAAGCTTTAGGATAGGGTACTGAATTGTAACTTACTTTCGCCTAATAATGCGATTATTGCAAAGAGAGTATCTCCCGCAGGGAAGCTGCTACCATCAAATGTTTGCCCTCGTTAGACTCCCCTCTGGAAGCGCTTTCACTGCAAGCTGCAGATTCCCTCCTAACAGCAAGCTTTAGGATAGGGTACTGAATTGTAACTTATCTGCGGCTAATAAGGCGATATTGGGAAAGAGAATATCTCCCGCAGGGAAGCTGCTACCATCAAATGTTTGCCCTCATTAGACTCCCCTCTGGAAGCGCTTTCACTGCAAGCTGCAGATTCCCTCCTAACAGCAAGCTTTAGCATAGGGTACTGAATTGTAATTTAACTGCGGCTAATAAGGCGATTTTGGCAAAGAGAATATCTCCCGCAGGGAAGCTGCTACCATCAAATGTTTGCCCTCGTTAGACTCCCCTCTGGACGTGCTTTCACTGCAAGCTGCAGATTCCCTCCTAACAGCAAGCTTTAGGATAGGGTACTGAATTGCAACTTACTTTCGCCTAATAATGCGATTTTGGCAAAGAGAGTATCTCCCGCAGGGAAGCTGCTACCATCAAATGTTTGCCCTCTTTAGACTCCCCTCTGGAAGTGCTTTCACTGCAAGCTACAGATTCCCTCCTAACAGCAATATTTAGGATAGGGTACTGAATTGTATCTTAACTGCGGCTAATAATGCGATTTTGACAAAGAGAATATCTCCCGCAGGGAAGCTGTTACCATCAAATGTTTGCCCTCATAAGACTCCCCTCTGGAAGCGCTTTCACTGCAAGCTTCAGATTCCCTCCTAACAGCAAGCTTTAGGATAGGGTACTGAATTGTATCTTAACTGCGGATAATAAGGCAAAATTGGAAAAGAGATTATCTTCCGCAGGGAAGCTGCTACCATCAAATGTTTGCCCTCGTTAGACTCCCTTCTGGAAGCGCTTTCACTGCAAGCTGCAGATTCTCTCCTAACAGCAAGCTTTAGGATAGGGTACTGAATTGTAACTTACTTTCGCCTAATAATGCGATTATTGCAAAGAGAGTATCTCCCGCAGGGAAGCTGCTACCATCAAATGTTTGCCCTCGTTAGACTCCCCTCTGGAAGTGCTTTAACTGCAAGCTGCAGATTCCTTCCTAACAGCAAGCTTTAGGATAGGGTACTGAATTGTAACTTACTTTCGCATAATAATGCGATTTTGGCAAAGAGAGTATCTCCCGCAGGGAAGCTGCTACCATCAAATATTTGCCCTCATTAGACTCCCCTCTGGAAGCGCTTTCACTGCAAGCTGCAGATTCCCACCTAACAGCAAGCTTTAGGATAGGGTACTGAATTGTAACTTACTTTCGCCTAATAATGCGATTTTGGCAAAGAGAGTATCTCCCGCAGGGAAGCTGCTACCATCAAATGTTTGCCCTCGTTAGACTCCCCTCTGGAAGCGCTTTCACTGCAAGCTGCAGATTCCCTCCTAACAGCAAGCTTTAGGATAGGGTACTGAATTGTAACTTATTTGCGGCTAATAAGGCGATTTTGGGAAAGAGATTATCTCCCGCAGGGAAGCTGCTACCATCAAATGTTTGCCCTCATTAGACTCCCCTCTGGAAGCGCTTTCACTGCAAGCTGCAGATTCCCTCCTAACAGCAAGCTTTAGGATAGGGTACTGAATTGTAATTTAACTGCGGCTAATAAGGCGATTTTGGCAAAGAGAATATCTCCCGCAGGGAAGCTGCTACCATCAAATGTTTGCCCTCGTTAGACTCCCCTCTGGAAGTGCTTTCACTGCAAGCTGCAGATTCCCTCCTAACAGCAAGCTTTAGGATAGGGTACTGAATTGAAACTTACTTTTGCCTAATAATGCGATTTTGGCAAAGAGAGTATCTCCCGCAGGGAAGCTGCTACCATCAAATGTTTGCCCTCATTAGACTCCCCTCTGGAAGCGCTTTCACTGCAAGCTGCAGATTCCCTCCTAACAGCAAGCTGTAGGACACTGTACTGAATTCTAACTTAACTGCGGCTAATAAGGGGATTTTGGCAAAGAGAGTATCTCCCGCAGGGAAGCTGCTACCATCAAATGTTTGCCCTCATTAGACTCCCCTCTGGAAGCGCTTTCACTGCAAGCTGCAGATTCCCTCCTAACAGCAAGCTTTAGGATAGGGTGCTGAATTGTAACTTAACTGCGGCTAATAAGGCGATTTTGGCAAAGAGAGTATCTCCCGCAACGAAGCTGCTACCATCAAGTGTTTGCCCTCATTAGACTCACCTCTGGAAGCGCTTTCACTGCAAGCTGCAGATTCCCTCCTAACAGCAAGCTTTAGGATAGGGTACTGAATTGTAACTTACTTTCGCCTAATAATGCTATTTTGGCAAAGAGAGTATGTCCCGCAGGGAAGCTGCTACCATCAAATGTTTGCCCTCATTAGAATCCCCTCTGGAAGCGCTTTCACTGCAAGCTGCAGATTCCCTCCTAACAGCAAGCTTTAGGATAGGGTACTGAATTGTAACTTACTTTCGCCTAATAATGAGATTTTGGCAAAGAGATTATCTCCCGCAGGGAAGCTGCTACCATCAAACGTTTGCCCTCGTTAGACTCCCCTCTGGAAGCGCTTTAACTGCAAGCTGCAGATTCCCTCCTAACAGCAAGCTTTAGGATAGGGTACTGAATTGTAACTTAACTGCGGCTAATAAGGCGATTTTGGCAAAGAGAATATCTCCCGCAGGGAAGCTGTTACCATCAAATGTTTGCCCTCATTAGACTCCCCTCTGGAAGCGCTTTCACTGCAAGCTTCAGATTCCCTCCTAACAGCAAGCTTTAGGATAGTGTACTGAATTGTATCTTAACTGCGGATAATAAAGCAAAATTGGAAAAGAGATTATATCCCGCAGGGAAGCTGCTACCATCAAATGTTTGCCCTCGTTAGACTCCCCTCTGGAAGCGCTTTCACTGCAAGCTGCAGATTCCCTCCTAACAGCAAGCTTTAGGATAGGGTACTGAATTGTAACTTACTTTCGCCTAATAATGCGATTTTGGCAAAGAGACTATCTCCCGCAGGGAAGCTGCTACCATCAAATGTTTGCCCTCATTAGACTCCCCTCTGGAAGCGCTTTCACTGCAAGCTGCAGATTCCCTCCTAACAGCAAGCTTTAGGATAGGGTACTGAATTGAAACTTACTTTCGCCTAATAATGCGATTTTGGCAAAGAGAGTATCTCCCGCAGGGAAGCTGCTACCATTAAATATTTGCCCTCGTTAGACTCCCCTCTGGAAGCGCTTTCACTGCAAGCTGCAGATTCCCTCCTAACAGCAAGCTTTAGGATAGGGTACTGAATTGTATCTTAACTGCGGCTAATACGGCGATTTTGACAAAGAGAATATCTCCCGCAGGGAAGCTGTTACCATCAAATGTTTGCCCTCATTAGACTCCCCTCTGGAAGCGCTTTCACTGCAAGCTGCAGATTCCCTCCTAACAGCAAGCTTTAGGATAGGGTACTGAATTGAAACTTACTTTCGCATAATAATGCGATTTTGGCAAAGAGAGTATCTCCCGCAGGGAAGCTGCTACCATTAAATATTTGCCCTCATTAGACTCCCCTCTGGAAGCGCTTTCACTGCAAGCTGCAGATTCCCTCCTAACAGCAAGCTTTACGATAGGGTACTGAATTGTAACTTATCTGCGGCTAATAAGGCGATTTTGGGAAAGAGAATATCTCCAGCAGGGAAGCTGCTACCATCAAATGTTTCCCCTCATTAGACTCCCCTCTGGAAGCGCTTTCACTGCAAGCTGCAGATTCCCTCCTAACAGCAAGCTTTAGGATAGGGTACTGAATTGTAACTTAACTGCGGCTAATAGGGTGATTTTGGCAAAGAGAGTATCTCCCGCAGGGAAGCTGCTACCATCAAATGTTTGCCCTCCTTAGACTCCCCTCTGGAAGCACTTTCACTGCAAGCTGCAGATTCCCTCCTAACAGCAAGCTTTAGGATAGGGTACTGAATTGTAACTTACTTTTGCCTAATAATGCGATTTTGGCAAAGAGAGTATCTCCCACAGGGAAGCTGCTACCATCAAATGTTTGCCCTCCTTAGACTCCCCTCTGGAAGCGCTTTCACTGCAAGCTGCAGATTCCCTCCTAACAGCAAGCTTTAGGATAGGGTACTGAATTGTAACTTACTTTCGCCTAATAATGCGATTTTGGCAAAGAGAGTATCTCCCGCAGGGAAGCTGCTACCATCAAATGTTTGCCCTCATTAGACTCCCCTCTGGAAGCGCTTTCACTGCAAGCTGCAGATTCCCTCCTAACAGCAATCTTTAGGATAGGGTACTGAACTGTAACTTAATTTTGCCTAATAATGCGATTTGGCAAAGAGAGTATCTCCCGCAGGGAAGCTGCTACCATCAAACGTTTGCCCTCGTTAGACTCCCCTCCGGAAGCGCTTTCACTGCAAGCTGCAGATTCCCTCCTAACAGCAAGCTTTAGGATAGGGTACTGAATTGTAACTTACTTTCGCCTAATAATGCGATTTTGGCAAAGAGAGTATCTCCCGCAGGGAAGCTGCTACCATCAAATGTTTGCCCTCATTAGACTCCCCTCTGGAAGCGCTTTCACTGCAAGCTGCAGATTCCCTCCTAACAGCAAGATTTAGGATAGGGTACTGAATTGTAACTTAACTGCGGCTAATAGGGCGATTTTGGCAAAGAGAGTATCTCCCGCAGGGAAGCTGCTACCATCAAATGTTTGCCCTCATTAGACTCCCCTCTGGAAGCGCTTTCACTGCAAGCTGCAGATTCCCTCCTAACAGCAAGCTTTAGGATAGGGTACTGAATTGTAACTTACTTTCGCCTAATAATGCGATTTTGGCAAAGAGAGTATCTCCCGCAGGGAAGCTGCTACCATCAAACGTTTGCCCTCGTTAGACTCCCCTCCGGAAGCGCTTTCACTGCAAGCTGCAGATTCCCTCCTAACAGCAAGCTTTAGGATAGGGTACTGAATTGTAACTTACTTTCGCCCAATAATGCGATTTTGGCAAAGAGAGTATCTCCCGCAGGGAAGCTGCTACCATCAAATGTTTGCCCTCATTAGACTCCCCTCTGGAAGGGCTTTCACTGCAAGCTGCAGATTCCCTCCTAACAGCAAGCTTTAGGATAGGGTACTGAATTGTAACTTACTTTCGCCTAATAATGCGATTTTGGCAAAGAGAGTATCTCCCGCAGGGAAGCTGCTACCATCAAATATTTGCCCTCATTAGACTCCCCTCTGGAAGCGCTTTCACTGCAAGCTGCAGATTCCCTCCTAACAGCAAGCTTTAGGATAGGGTACTGAATTGTAACTTATCTGCGGCTAATAAGGCGATTTTGGCAAAGAGAATATCTCCCGCAGGGAAGCTGTTACCATCAAATGTTTTCCCTCATTAGACTCCCCTCTGGAAGCGCTTTCACTGCAAGCTTCAGATTCCCTCCTAACAGCAAGCTTTAGGATAGGGTACTGAATTGTAACTTACTTTCGCCTAATAATGCGATTTTGGCAAAGAGAGTATCTCCCACAGGGAAGCTGCTACCATCAAATGTTTGCCCTCCTTAGACTCCCCTCTGGAAGCGCTTTCACTGCAAGCTGCAGATTCCCTCCTAACAGCAAGCTTTAGGATAGGGTACTGAATTGTAACTTACTTTCGCCTAATAATGCGATTTTGGCAAAGAGAGTATCTCCCGCAGGGAAGCTGCTACCATCAAATGTTTGCCCTCATTAGACTCCCCTCTGGAAGCGCTTTCACTGCAAGCTGCAGATTCCCTCCTAACAGCAAGCTTTAGGATAGGGTACTGAATTGTAACTTACTTTCGCCTAATAATGCGATTTTGGCAAAGAGAGTATCTCCCGCAGGGAAGCTGCTACCATCAAACGTTTGCCCTCGTTAGACTCCCCTCCGGAAGCGCTTTCACTGCAAGCTGCAGATTCCCTCCTAACAGCAAGCTTTAGGATAGGGTACTGAATTGTAACTTACTTTCGCCCAATAATGCGATTTTGGCAAAGAGAGTATCTCCCGCAGGGAAGCTGCTACCATCAAATGTTTGCCCTCATTAGACTCCCCTCTGGAAGGGCTTTCACTGCAAGCTGCAGATTCCCTCCTAACAGCAAGCTTTAGCATAGGGTACTGAATTGTAACTTACTTTCGCCTAATAATGCGATTTTGGCAAAGAGAGTATCTCCCGCAGGGAAGCTGCTACCATCAAATATTTGCCCTCATTAGACTCCCCTCTGGAAGCGCTTTCACTGCAAGCTGCAGATTCCCTCCTAACAGCAAGCTTTAGGATAGGGTACTGAATTGTAACTTAATTTTGCCTAATAATGCGAATTGGCAAAGAGAGTATCTCCCGCAGGGAAGCTGCTACCATCAAACGTTTGCCCTCGTTAGACTCCCCTCCGGAAGCGCTTTCACTGCAAGCTGCAGATTCCCTCCTAACAGCAAGCTTTAGGATAGGGTACTGAATTGTAACTTACTTTCGCCTAATAATGCGATTTTGGCAAAGAGAGTATCTCCCGCAGGGAAGCTGCTACCATCAAATGTTTGCCCTCATTAGACTCCCCTCTGGAAGCGCTTTCACTGCAAGCTGCAGATTCCCTCCTAACAGCAAGCTTTAGGATAGGGTACTGAATTGTAACTTAACTGCGGCTAATAGGGCGATTTTGGCAAAGAGAGTATCTCCCGCAGGGAAGCTGCTACCATCAAATGTTTGCCCTCATTAGACTCCCCTCTGGAAGCGCTTTCACTGCAAGCTGCAGATTCCCTCCTAACAGCAAGCTTTAGGATAGGGTACTGAATTGTAACTTACTTTCGCCTAATAATGCGATTTTGGCAAAGAGAGTATCTCCCGCAGGGAAGCTGCTACCATCAAACGTTTGCCCTCGTTAGACTCCCCTCCGGAAGCGCTTTCACTGCAAGCTGCAGATTCCCTCCTAACAGCAAGCTTTAGGATAGGGTACTGAATTGTAACTTACTTTCGCCCAATAATGCGATTTTGGCAAAGAGAGTATCTCCCGCAGGGAAGCTGCTACCATCAAATGTTTGCCCTCATTAGACTCCCCTCTGGAAGGGCTTTCACTGCAAGCTGCAGATTCCCTCCTAACAGCAAGCTTTAGCATAGGGTACTGAATTGTAACTTACTTTCGCCTAATAATGCGATTTTGGCAAAGAGAGTATCTCCCGCAGGGAAGCTGCTACCATCAAATATTTGCCCTCATTAGACTCCCCTCTGGAAGCGCTTTCACTGCAAGCTGCAGATTCCCTCCTAACAGCAAGCTTTAGGATAGGGTACTGAATTGTAACTTAATTTTGCCTAATAATGCGATTTTGGCAAAGAGAGTATCTCCCGCAGGGAAGCTGCTACCATCAAACGTTTGCCCTCATTACACTCCCCTCCGGAAGCGCTTTCTCTGCAAGCTGCAGATTCCCTCCTAACAGCAAGCTTTAGGATAGGGTACTGAATTGTAACTTACTTTCGCCTAATAATGCGATTTTGGCAAAGAGAGTATCTCCCGCAGGGAAGCTGCTACCATCAAACGTTTGCCCTCGTTAGACTCCCCTCCGGAAGCGCTTTCACTGCAAGCTGCAGATTCCCTCCTAACAGCAAGCTTTAGGATAGGGTACTGAATTGTAACTTACTTTCGCCCAATAATGCGATTTTGGCAAAGAGAGTATCTCCCGCAGGGAAGCTGCTACTATCAAATGTTTGCCCTCATTAGACTCCCCTCTGGAAGCGCTTTGACCTCAAGCTGCAGATTCCCTCCTAACAGCAAGCTTTAGGATAGGGTACTGAATTGTATCTTAACTGCGGCTAATAGGGCGATTTTGGCAAAGAGAGTATCTCCCGCAGGGAAGCTGCTACCATCAAATGTTTGCCCTCATTAGACTCCCCTCTGGAAGCGCTTTCACTGCAAGCTGCAGATTCCCTCCTAACAGCAAGCTTTAGGATAGGGTACTGAATTGTAACTTACTTTCGCCTAATAATGCGATTTTGGCAAAGAGAGTATCTCCCGCAGGGAAGCTGCTACCATCAAATGTTTGCCCTCGTTAGACTCCCCTCTGGAAGTGCTTTCACTGCAAGCTGCAGATTCCCACCTAACAGCAAGCTTTAGGATAGGGTACTGAATTGAAACTTACTTTCGCCTAATAATGCGATTTTAGCAAAGAGAGTATCTCCCGCAGGGAAGCTGCTACCATCAAATGTTTGCCCTCGTTAGACTCCCCTCTGGAAGCGCTTTCACTGCAAGCTGCAGATTCCCTCCTAACAGCAAGCTTTAGGATAGGGTACTGAATTGTATCTTAACTGCGGCTAATAAGGCGATTATGGCAAAGAGATTATCTCCCGCAGGGAAGCTGCTACCATCAAATGTTTGCCCTCGTTAGACTCCCTTCTGGAAGCGTTTTCACTGCAAGCTGCAGATTCTCTCCTAACAGCAAGCTTTAGGATAGGGTACTGAATTGTAACTTACTTTCGCCTAATAATGCGATTATTGCAAAGAGAGTATCTCCCGCAGGGAAGCTGCTACCATCAAATGTTTGCCCTCATTAGACTCCCCTCTGGAAGCGCTTTCACTGCAAGCTTCAGATTCCCTCCTAACAGCAAGCTTTAGGATAGGGTACTGAATTGTATCTTAACTGCGGATAATAAGGCAAAATTGGAAAAGAGATTATCTCCCGCAGGGAAGCTGCTACCATCAAATGTTTGCCCTCGTTAGACTCCCTTCTGGAAGCGCTTTCACTGCAAGCTGCAGATTCCCTCCTAACAGCAAGCTTTAGGATAGGGTACTGAATTGTAACTTACTTTCGCCTAATAATGCGATTTTGGCAAAGAGAGTATCTCCCGCAGGGAAGCTGCTACCATCAAATGTTTGCCCTCGTTAGACTCCCCTCTGGAAGTGCTTTCACTGCAAGCTGCAGATTCCCTCCTAACAGCAAGCTTTAGGATAGGGTACTGAATTGAATCTTACTTTCGCATAATAATGCGATTTTGGCAAAGAGAGTATCTCCCGCAGGGAAGCTGCTACCATCAAATGTTTGCCCTCATTAGACTCCCCTCTGGAAGCGCTTTCACTGCAAGCTGCAGATTCCCTCCTAACAGCAAGCTTTAGCATAGGGTACTGAATTGTAATTTAACTGCGGCTAATAAGGCGATTTTGGCAAAGAGAATATCTCCCGCAGGGAAGCTGCTACCATCAAATGTTCGCCCTCGTTAGACTCCCCTCTGGAAGTGCTTTCACTGCAAGCTGCAGATTCCCTCCTAACAGCAAGCTTTAGGATAGGGTACTGAATTGCAACTTACTTTCGCCTAATAATGCGATTTTGGCAAAGAGAGTATCTCCCGCAGGGAAGCTGCTACCATCAAATGTTTGCCCTCATTAGACTCCCCTCTGGAAGCGCTTTCACTGCAAGCTGCAGATTCCCTCCTAACAGCAAGCTTTAGAATAGGGTACTGAATTGTAACTTACTTTCGCCTAATAATGCGATTTTGGCAAAGAGAGTATCTCCTGCAGGGAAGCTGCTACCATCAAATGTTTGCCCTCATTAGACTCCCCTCTGGAAGCGCTTTAACTGCAAGCTGCAGATTCCCTCCTAACAGCAAGCTTTAGGATAGGGTGCTGAATTGTAACTTAACTGCGGCTAATAAGGCGATTTTGGCAAAGAGAGTATCTCCCGCAACGAAGCTGCTACCATCAAGTGTTTGCCCTCATTAGACTACCCTCTGGAAGCGCTTTCACTGCAAGGTGCAGATTCCCTCCTAACAGCAAGCTTTAGGATAGGGTACTGAATTGTAACTTACTTTCGCCTAATAATGCTATTTTGGCAAAGAGAGTATGTCCCGCAGGGAAGCTGCTACCATCAAATGTTTGCCCTCATTAGACTCCCCTCTGGAAGCGCTTTCACTGCAAGCTGCAGATTCCCTCCTAACAGCAAGCTTTAGGATAGGGTACTGAATTGTAACTTACTTTCGCCTAATTATGCGATTTTGGCAAAGAGAGTATCTCCCGCAGGGAAGCTGCTAACATCAAATGTTTGTCCTCATTAGACTCCCCTCTGGAAGCGCTTTCTCTGCAAGCTGCAGATTCCCTCCTAACAGCAAGCTTTAGGATAGGGTACTGAATTGTAACTTACTTTCGCCTAATAATGAGATTTTGGCAAAGAGATTATCTCCCGCAGGGAAGCTGCTACCATCAAACGTTTGCCCTCGTTAGACTCCCCTCTGGAAGCGCTTTAACTGCAAGCTGCAGATTCCCTCCTAACAGCAAGCTTTAGGATAGGGTACTGAATTGTAACTTAACTGCGGCTAATAAGGCGATTTTTCAAAGAGAATATCTCCCGCAGGGAAGCTGTTACCATCAAATGTTTGCCCTCATTAGACTCCCCTCTGGAAGCGCTTTCACTGCAAGCTTCAGATTCCCTCCTAACAGCAAGCTTTAGGATAGGGTACTGAATTGTAAGTTACTTTCGCCTAATAATGCGATTCTGGCAAAGAGAGTATCTCCCGCAGGGAAGCTGCTACCATCAAACGTTTGCCCTCGTTAGACTCCCCTCCGGAAGGGCTTTCACTGCAAGCTGCAGATTCCCTCCTAACAGCAAGCTTTAGAATAGGGTACTGAATTGTAACTTACTTTCGCCTAATAATGCGATTTTGGCAAAGAGAGTATCTCCCGCAGGGAAGCTGCTACCATCAAATGTTTGCCCTCGTTAGACTCCCCTCCGGAAGGGCTTTCACTGCAAGCTGCAGATTCCCTCCTAACAGCAAGCTTTAGGATAGGGTACTGAATTGTAACTTACTTTCGCCTAATAATGCTATTTTGGCAAAGAGAGTATGTCCCGCAGGGAAGCTGCTACCATCAAATGTTTGCCCTCATTAGACTCCCCTCTGGAAGCGCTTTCACTGCAAGCTGCAGATTCCCTCCTAACAGCAAGCTTTAGGATAGGGTACTGAATTGTAACTTACTTTCGCCTAATAATGCGATTTTGGCAAAGAGAGTATCTCCCGCAGGGAAGCTGCTAACATCAAATGTTTGTCCTCATTAGACTCCCCTCTGGAAGCGCTTTCTCTGCAAGCTGCAGATTCCCTCCTAACAGCAAGCTTTAGGATAGGGTACTGAATTGTAACTTACTTTCGCCTAATAATGAGATTTTGGCAAAGAGATTATCTCCCGCAGGGAAGCTGCTACCATCAAACGTTTGCCCTCGTTAGACTCCCCTCTGGAAGCGCTTTAACTGCAAGCTGCAGATTCCCTCCTAACAGCAAGCTTTAGGATAGGGTACTGAATTGTAACTTAACTGCGGCTAATAAGGCGATTTTTCAAAGAGAATATCTCCCGCAGGGAAGCTGTTACCATCAAATGTTTGCCCTCATTAGACTCCCCTCTGGAAGCGCTTTCACTGCAAGCTTCAGATTCCCTCCTAACAGCAAGCTTTAGGATAGGGTACTGAATTGTAAGTTACTTTCGCCTAATAATGCGATTCTGGCAAAGAGAGTATCTCCCGCAGGGAAGCTGCTACCATCAAACGTTTGCCCTCGTTAGACTCCCCTCCGGAAGGGCTTTCACTGCAAGCTGCAGATTCCCTCCTAACAGCAAGCTTTAGAATAGGGTACTGAATTGTAACTTACTTTCGCCTAATAATGCGATTTTGGCAAAGAGAGTATCTCCCGCAGGGAAGCTGCTACCATCAAATGTTTGCCCTCGTTAGACTCCCCTCCGGAAGGGCTTTCACTGCAAGCTGCAGATTCCCTCCTAACAGCAAGCTTTAGGATAGGGTACTGAATTGTAACTTACTTTCGCCTAATAATGCGAATTTGGCAAAGAGAGTATCTCCCGCAGGGAAGCTGCTACCATCAAATGTTTGCCCTCATTAGACTCCCCTCTGGAAGCGCTTTCACTGCAAGCTGCAGATTCCCTCCTAACAGCAAGCTTTAGAATAGGGTACTGAATTGTAACTTACTTTCGCCTAATAATGCGATTTTGGCAAAGAGAGTATCTCCCGCAGGGAAGCTGCTACCATCAAATGTTTGCCCTCATTAGACTCCCCTCTGGAAGCGCTTTCACTGCAAGCTGCAGATTCCCTCCTAACAGCAAGCTTTAGGATAGGGTGCTGAATTGTAACTTAACTGCGGCTAATAAGGCGATTTTGGCAAAGAGAGTATCTCCCGCAACGAAGCTGCTACCATCAAGTGTTTGCCCTCATTAGACTCACCTCTGGAAGCGCTTTCACTGCAAGCTGCAGATTCCCTCCTAACAGCAAGCTTTAGGATAGGGTACTGAATTGTAACTTACTTTCGCCTAATAATGCTATTTTGGCAAAGAGAGTATCTCCCGCAACGAAGCTGCTACCATCAAGTGTTTGCCCTCATTAGACTCACCTCTGGAAGCGCTTTCACTGCAAGCTGCAGATTCCCTCCTAACAGCAAGCTTTAGGATAGGGTACTGAATTGAAACTTACTTTCGCCTAATAATGCTATTTTGGCAAAGAGAGTATGTCCCGCAGGGAAGCTGCTACCATCAAATGTTTGCCCTCATTAGACTCCCCTCTGGAAGCGCTTTCACTGCAAGCTGCAGATTCCCTCCTAACAGCAAGCTTTAGGATAGGGTACTGAATTGTAACTTACTTTCGCCTAATAATGCGATTTTGGCAAAGAGAGTATCTCCCGCAGGGAAGCTGCTAACATCAAATGTTTGTCCTCGTTAGACTCCCCTCTGGAAGCGCTTTCTCTGCAAGCTGCAGATTCCCTCCTAACAGCAAGCTTTAGGATAGGGTACTGAATTATAACTTACTTTCGCCTAGTAATGAGATTTTGGCAAAGAGAATATCTCCCGCAGGGAAGCTGCTACCATCAAACGTTTGCCCTCGTTAGACTCCCCTCTGGAAGCGCTTTAACTGCAAGCTGCAGATTCCCTCCTAACAGCAAGCTTTAGGATAGGGTACTGAATTGTAACTTAACTGCGGCTAATAAGGCGATTTTTCAAAGAGAATATCTCCCGCAGGGAAGTTGTTACCATCAAATGTTTGCCCTCATTAGACTCCCCTCTGGAAGCGCTTTCACTGCAAGCTTCAGATTCCCTCCTAACAGCAAGCTTTAGGATAGGGTACTGAATTGTATCTTAACTGCGGATAATAAGGCAAAATTGGAAAAGAGATTATATCCCGCAGGGAAGCTGCTACCATCAAATGTTTGCCCTCGTTAGACTCCCCTCTGGAAGCGCTTTCACTGCAAGCTGCAGATTCCCTCCTAACAGCAAGCTTTAGGATAGGGTACTGAATTGTATCTTAACTGCGGCTAATAAGGCGATTTTGACAAAGAGAATATCTCCCGCAGGGAAGCTGTTACCATCAAATGTTTGCCCTCATTAGACTCCCCTCTTGAAGCGCTTTCACTGCAAGCTGCAGATTCCCTCCTAACAGCAAGCTTTAGGATAGGGTACTGAATTGAAACTTACTTTCGCATAATAATGCGATTTTGGCAAAGAGAGTATCTCCCGCAGGGAAGCTGCTACCATCAAATATTTGCCCTCATTAGACTCCCCTCTGGAAGCGCTTTCACTGCAAGCTGCAGATTCCCTCCTAACAGCAAGCTTTACGATAGGGTACTGAATTGTAACTTACTTTCGCCTAATAATGCGATTTTGGCAAAGAGAGTATCTCCCGCAGGGAAGCTGCTACCATCAAATGTTTGCCCTCATTAGACTCCCCTCTGGAAGCGCTTTCACTGCAAGCTGCAGATTCCCTCCTAACAGCAAGCTTTAGGATAGGGTACTGAATTGTAACTTATCTGCGGCTAATATGGCGATTTTGGGAAAGAGAATATCTCCCGCAGGGAAGCTGCTACCATCAAATGTTTGTCCTCATTAGACTCCCCTCTGGAAACGCTTTATCTGCAAGCTGCAGATTCCCTCCTAACAGCAAGCTTTAGGATAGGGTACTGAATTGTAACTTACTTTCGCCTAATAATGAGATTTTGGCAAAGAGATTATCTCCCGCAGGGAACCTGCTACCATCAAACGTTTGCCCTCGTTAGACTCCCCTCTGGAAGCGCTTTAACTGCAAGCTGCAGATTCCCTCCTAACAGCAAGCTTTAGGATAGGGTACAGAATTGTAACTTAACTGCGGCTAATAAGGCGATTTTGGCAAAGAGAATATCTCCCGCAGGGAAGCTGTTACCATCAAATATTTGCCCTCATTAGACTCCCCTCTGGAAGCGCTTTCACTGCAAGCTTCAGATTCCCTCCTAACAGCAAGCTTTAGGATAGGGTACTGAATTGTATCTTAACAGCGGATAATAAGGCAAAATTGGAAAAGATATTATATCCCGCAGGGAAGCTGCTACCATCAAATGTTTGCCCTCGTTAGACTCCCCTCTGGAAGCGCTTTCACTGCAAGCTGCAGATTCCCTCCTAACAGCAAGCTTTAGCATAGGGTACTGAATTGTAACTTACTTTCGCCTAATAATGCGATTTTGGCAAAGAGAGTATCTCCCGCAGGGAAGCTGCTACCATCAAATGTTTGCCCTCGTTAGACTCCCCTCTGGAAGCGCTTTCACTGCAAGCTGCAGATTCCCTCCTAACAGCAAGCTTTAGGATAGGGTACTGAATTGTATCTTAACTGCGGATAATAAGGCAAAATTGGAAAAGAGATTATCTCCCGCAGGGAAGCTGCTACCATCTAATGTTTGCCCTCGTTAGACTCCCTTCTGGAAGCGTTTTCACTGCAAGCTGCAGATTATCTCCTAACAGCAAGCTTTAGGATAGGGTACTGAATTGTAACTTATCTGCGGCTAATAATGCGATTTTGACAAAGAGAGTATCTCCCGCAGGGAAGCTGCTACCATCAAACGTTTGCCCTCGTTAGACTCCCCTCCGGAAGGGCTTTCACTGCAAGCTGCAGATTCCCTCCTAACAGCAAGCTTTAGGATGGGGTACTGAATTGTAACTTACTTTCGCCTAATAATGCGATTTTGGCAAAGAGAGTATCTCCCGCAGGGAAGCTGCTACCATCAAATGTTTGCCCTCATTAGACTCCCCTCTGGAAGCGCTTTCACTGCAAGCTGCAGATTCCCTCCTAACAGCAAGCTTTAGAATAGGGTACTGAATTGTAACTTACTTTCGCCTAATAATGCGATTTTGGCAAAGAGAGTATCTCCTGCAGGGAAGCTGCTACCATCAAATGTTTGCCCTCATTAGACTCCCCTCTGGAAGCGCTTTCACTGCAAGCTGCAGATTCCCTCCTAACAGCAAGCTTTAGGATAGGGTGCTGAATTGTAACTTAACTGCGGCTAATAAGGCGATTTTGGCAAAGAGAGTATGTCCCGCAACGAAGCTGCTACCATCAAGTGTTTGCCCTCATTAGACTCACCTCTGGAAGCGCTTTCACTGCAAGCTGCAGATTCCCTCCTAACAGCAAGCTTTAGCATAGGGTACTGAATTGTAACTTACTTTCGCATAATAATGCTATTTTGGCAAAGAGAGTATCTACCGCAGGGAAGCTGCTACCATCAAATGTTTGCCCTCATTAGACTCCCCTCTGGAAGCGCTTTCACTGCAAGCTGCAGATTCCCTCCTAACAGCAAGCTTTAGGATAGGGTACTGAATTGTAACTTACTTTCGCCTAATAATGAGATTTTGGCAAAGAGAGTATCTCCCGCAGGGAAGCTGCTAACATCAAATGTTTGTCCTCATTAGACTCCCCTCTGGAAACGCTTTCTCTGCAAGCTGCAGATTCCCTCCTAACAGCAAGCTTTAGGATAGGGTACTGAATTGTAACTTATTTTGCCTAATAATGAGATTTTGGCAAAGAGATTATCTCCCGCAGGGAAGCTGCTACCATCAAACGTTTGCCCTCGTTAGACTCCCCTCTGGAAGCGCTTTCACTGCAAGCTGCAGATTCCCTCCTAACAGCAAGCTTTAGGATAGGGTACTGACTTGTAACTTAACTCCGGATAATAAGGCGATTTTGGCAAAGAGAATATCTCCCGCAGGGAAGCTGCTACCATCAAATGTTTGCCCTCATTAGACTCCCCTCTGGAAGCGCTTTCACTGCAAGCTGCAGATTCCCTCCTAACAGCAAGCTTTAGGATAGGGTACTGAATTGTATCTTAACTGCGGATAATAAGGCAAAATTGGAAAAGAGATTATATCCCGCAGGGAAGCTGCTACCATCAAATGTTTGCCCTCGTTAGACTCCCCTCTGGAAGCGCTTTCACTGCAAGCTGCAGATTCCCTCCTAACAGCAAGCTTTAGGATAGGATACTGAATTGTAACTTAATTTCGCCTAATAATGCGATTTTGGCAAAGAGAGTATCTCCCGCAGGGAAGCTGCTACCATCAAACGTTTGCCCTCGTTAGACTCCCCTCCGGAAGCGCTTTCACTGCAAGCTGCAGATTCCCTCCTAACAGCAAGCTTTAGGATAGGGTACTGAATTGTAACTTACTTTCGCCCAATAATGCGATTTTGGCAAAGAGAGTATCTCCCGCAGGGAAGCTGCTACCATCAAATGTTTGCCCTCATTAGACTCCCCTCTGGAAGCGCTTTCACTGCAAGCTGCAGATTCCCTCCTAACAGCAAGCTTTAGCATAGGGTACTGAATTGTAACTTATCTGCGGCTAATAAGGCGATTTTGGGAAAGAGAATATCTCCCGCAGGGAAGCTGTTACCATCAAATGTTTGCCCTCATTAGACTCCCCTCTGGAAGCGCTTTCACTGCAAGCTGCAGATTCCCTCCTAACAGCAAGCTTTAGGATAGGGTGCAGAATTGTAACTTACTTTCGCCTAATAATGCGATTTTGGCAAAGAGAGTATCTCCCGCAGTGAAGCTACTACCATCAAACGTTTGCCCTCGTTAGACTCCCCTCCGGAAGGGCTTTCACTGCAAGCTGCAGATTCCCTCCTAACAGCAAGCTTTAGGATGGGGTACTGAATTGTAACTTACTTTCGCCTAATAATGCGATTTTGGCAAAGAGAGTATCTCCCGCAGGGAAGCTGCTACCATCAAATGTTTGCCCTCATTAGACTCCCCTCTGGAAGCGCTTTCACTGCAAGCTGCAGATTCCCTCCTAACAGCAAGCTTTAGGATAGGGTGCTGAATTGTAACTTAAGTGCGGCTAATAAGGCGATTTTGGCAAAGAGAGTATCTCCCGCAACGAAGCTGCTACCATCAAGTGTTTGCCCTCATTAGACTCACCTCTGGAAGCGCTTTCATAGCAAGCTGCAGATTCCCTCCTAACAGCAAGCTTTAGGATAGGGTACTGAATTGTAACTTACTTTCGCCTAATAATGCTATTTTGGCAAAGAGAGTATCTCCCGCAGGGAAGCTGCCACCATCAAATGTTTGCCCTCATTAGACTCCCCTCTGGAAGCGCTTTCACTGCAAGCTGCAGATTCCCTCCTAACAGCAAGCTTTAGGAGAGGGTACTGAATTGTAACTTACTTTCGCCTAATAATGCGATTTTGGCAAAGAGAATATCTCCCGCAGGGAAGCTGCTACCATCAAATGTTTGCCCTCATTAGACTCCCCTCTGGAAGCGCTTTCACTGCAAGCCGCAGATTCCCTCCTAACAGCAAGCTTTAGGATAGGGTACTGAATTGTAACATATCTGCGGCTAATAAGGCGATTTTGGCAAAGAGAATATCTCCCGCAGGGAAGCTGTTACCATCAAATGTTTTCCCTCATTAGACTCCCCTCTGGAAGCGCTTTCACTGCAAGCTTCAGATTCCCTCCTAACAGCAAGCTTTAGGATAGGGTACTGAATTGAAACTTACTTTCGCATAATAATGCGATTTTGGCAAAGAGAGTATCTCCCGCAGGGAAGCTGCTACCATCAAATGTTTGCCCTCATTAGACTCCCCTCTGGAAGCGCTTTCACTGCAAGCTGCAGATTCCCTCCTAACAGCAAGCTTTAGGATAGGGTACTGAATTGTAACTTAACTGCGGCTAATAAGGCGATTTTGGCAAAGAGAATATCTCCCGCAGGGAAGCTGCTACCATCAAATGTTTGCCCTCATTAGACTCCCCTCTGGAAGCGCTTTCACTGCAAGCTGCAGATTCCCTCCTAACAGCAAGCTTTAGGATAGGGTACTGAATTGTAACTTACTTTCGCCTAATAATGAGATTTTGGCAAAGAGATTATCTCCCGCAGGGAAGCTGCTACCATCAAACGTTTGCCCTCGTTAGACTCCCCTCTGGAAGCGCTTTAACTGCAAGCTGCAGATTCCCTCCTAACAGCAAGCTTTAGGATAGGGTACTGAATTGTAACTTAACTGCGGCTAATAAGGCGATTTTGGCAAAGAGAATATCTCCCGCAGGGAAGCTGTTACCATCAAATGTTTGCCCTCATTAGACTCCCCTCTGGAAGCGCTTTCACTGCAAGCTTCAGATTCCCTCCTAACAGCAAGCTTTAGGATAGGGTACTGAATTGTATCTTAACTTCGGATAATAAGGCAAAATTGGAAAAGAGATTATATCCCGCAGGGAAGCTGCTACCATCAAATGTTTGCCCTCGTTAGACTCCCCTCTGGAAGCGCTTTCACTGCAAGCTGCAGATTCCCTCCTAACAGCAAGCTTTAGGATAGGGTACTGAATTGTAACTTACTTTCGCCTAATAATGCGATTTTGGCAAAGAGACTATCTCCCGCAGGGAAGCTGCTACCATCAAATGTTTGCCCTCGTTAGACTCCCCTCTGGAAGCGCTTTCACTGCAAGCTGCAGATTCCCTCCTAACAGCAAGCTTTAGGATAGGGTACTGAATTGTATCTTAACTGCGGCTAATAAGGCGATTTTGACAAAGAGAATATCTCCCGCAGGGAAGCTGTTACCATCAAATGTTTGCCCTCATTAGACTCCCCTCTGGAAGCGCTTTCACTGCAAGCTTCAGATTCCCTCCTAACAGCAAGCTTTAGGATAGGGTACTGAATTGTAACTTAACTGTGGATAATAAGGCAAAATTGGAAAAGAGAATATCTCCCGCAGGGAAGCTGCTACCATCAAATGTTTGCCCTCATTAGACTCCACTCTGGAAGCGCTTTCACTGCAAGCTGCAGATTCCCTCCTAACAGCAAGCTTTAGGATAGGGTACTGAATTGTAACTTATCTGCGGCTAATAAGGCGATTTTGGGAAAGAGAATATCTCCTGCAGGGAAGCTGCTACCATCAAATGTTTGCCCTCATTAGACTCCCCTCTGGAAGCGCTTTCACTGCAAGCTGCAGATTCCCTCCTAACAGCAAGCTTTAGGATAGGGTACTGAATTGTAACTTACTTTCGCCTAATAATGCGATTTTGGCAAAGAGAGTATCTCCCGCAGGGAAGCTGCTACCATCAAACGTTTGCCCTCGTTAGACTCCCCTCCGGAAGGGCTTTCACTGCAAGCTGCAGATTCCCTCCTAACAGCAAGCTTTAGGATGGGGTACTGAATTGTAACTTACTTTCGCCTAATAATGCGATTTTGGCAAAGAGAGTATCTCCCGCAGGGAAGCTGCTACCATCAAATGTTTGCCCTCATTAGACTCCCCTCTGGAAGCGCTTTCACTGCAAGCTGCAGATTCCCTCCTAACAGCAAGCTTTAGAATAGGGTACTGAATTGTAACTTACTTTCGCATAATAATGCGATTTTGGCAAAGAGAGTATCTCCTGCAGGGAAGCTGCTACCATCAAATGTTTCCCCTCATTAGACTCCCCTCTGGAAGCGCTTTCACTGCAAGCTGCAGATTCCCTCCTAACAGCAAGCTTTAGGATAGGGTGCTGAATTGTAACTTAACTGCGGCTAATAAGGCAATTTTGGCAAAGAGAGTATGTCCCGCAACGAAGCTGCTACCATCAAGTGTTTGCCCTCATTAGACTCACCTCTGGAAGCGCTTTCACTGCAAGCTGCAGATTCCCTCCTAACAGCAAGCTTTAGGATAGGGTACTGAATTGTAACTTACTTTCGCATAATAATGCTATTTTGGCAAAGAGAGTATCTACCACAGGGAAGCTGCTACCATCAAATGTTTGCCCTCATTAGACTCCCCTCTGGAAGCGCTTTCACTGCAAGCTTCAGATTCCCTCCTAACAGCAAGCTTTAGGATAGGGTACTGAATTGTAACTTACTTTCGCCTAATAATGCGATTTTGGCAAAGAGAGTATCTCCCGCAGGGAAGCTGCTAACATCAAATGTTTGTCCTCATTAGACTCCCCTCTGGAAACGCTTTCTCTGCAAGCTGCAGATTCCCTCCTAACAGCAAGCTTTAGGATAGGGCACTGAATTGTAACTTAACTGCGGCTAATAAGGCGATTTTGGCAAAGAGAATATCTCCCGCGGGGAAGCTGCTACCATCAAATGTTTGCCCTCGTTAGACTCCCCTCTTGAAGCGCTTCCACTGCAAGCTGCAGATTCCCTCCTAACAGCAAGCTTTAGGATAGGGTACTGAATTGAAACTTACTTTCGCCTAATAATGCGATTTTGGAAAAGAGAGTATCTCCCGCAGGGAAGCTGCCACCATCAAATGTTTGCCCTCATTAGACTCCCCTCTGGAAGCGCTTTCACTGCAAGCTGCAGATTCCCTCCTAACAGCAAGCTTTAGGATAGGGTACTGAATTGTAACTTAACTGCGGCTAATAGGGTGATTTTGGCAAAGAGAGTATCTCCCGCAGGGAAGCTGCTACCATCAAATGTTTGCCCTCCTTAGACTCCCCTCTGGAAGCGCTTTCACTGCAAGCTGCAGATTCCCTCCTAACAGCAAGCTTTAGGATAGGGTACTGAATTGTAACTTACTTTTGCCTAATAATGCGATTTTGGCAAAGAGAGTATCTCCCACAGGGAAGCTGCTACCATCAAATGTTTGCCCTCCTTAGACTCCCCTCTGGAAGCGCTTTCACTGCAAGCTGCAGATTCCCTCCTAACAGCAAGCTTTAGGATAGGGTACTGAATTGTAACTTATCTGCGGCTAATAATGCGATTTTTGCAAAGAGAATATCTCCCGCAGGGAAGCTGTTACCATCAAATGTTTTCCCTCATTAGACTCCCCTCTGGAAGCGCTTTCACTGCAAGCTTCAGATTCCCTCCTAACAGCAAGCTTTAGGATAGGGTACTGAATTGTAACTTAATTTTGCCTAATAATGCGATTTGGCAAAGAGAGTATCTCCCGCAGGGAAGCTGCTACCATCAAACGTTTGCCCTCGTTAGACTCCCCTCCGGAAGCGCTTTCACTGCAAGCTGCAGATTCCCTCCTAACAGCAAATTTTAGGATAGGGTACTGAATTGTATCTTAACTGCGGCTAATAAGGCAAAATCGGAAAAGAGATTTTATCCCGCAGGGAAGCTGCTACCATCAAATGTTTGCCCTCGTTAGACTCCCCTCTGGAAGCGCTTTCACTGCAAGCTGCAGATTCCCTCCTAACAGCAAGCTTTAGGATAGGGTACTGAATTGAAACTTACTTTCGCATAATAATGCGATTTTGGCAAAGAGAGTATCTCCCGCAGGGAAGCTGCTACCATCAAATGTTTGCCCTCATTAGACTCCCCTCTGGAAGCGCTTTCACTGCAAGCTGCAGATTCCCTCCTAACAGCAAGCTTTAGGATAGGGTACTGAATTGTATCTTAACTGCGGATAATAAGGCAAAATTGGAAAAGAGGTTATCTCCCGCAGGGAAGCTGCTACCATCAAATGTTTGCCCTCATTAGACTCCCCTCTGGAAGCGCTTTCACTGCAAGCTGCAGATTCCCTCCTAACAGCAAGCTTTAGGATAGGGTACTGAATTGTAACTTACTTTCGCCTAATAATGCGATTTTGGCAAAGAGAGTATCTCCCGCAGGGAAGCTGCTACCATGAAACGTTTGCCCTCGTTAGACTCCCCTCCGGAAGGGCTTTCACTGCAAGCTGCAGATTCCCTCCTAACAGCAAGCTTTAGGATAGGGTACTGAATTGAAACTTACTTTCGCCTAATAATGCGATTTTTGCAAAGAGAGTATCTCCCGCAGGGAATCTCCTACCGTCAAATGTTTGCCCTCATTAGACTCCCCTCTGGAAGCGCTTTCACTGCAAGCTGCAGATTCCCTCCTAACAGCAAGCTTTAGGATAGGGTACTGAATTGTAACTTAACTGCGGCTAAAAAGGCGATTGTGTCAAAGAGAATATCTCCCGCAGGGAAGCTGTTACCATCAAATGTTTGCCCTCATTAGACTCCCCTCTGGAAGCGCTTTCACTGCAAGCTTCAGATTCCCTCCTAACAGCAAGTTTTAGGATAGGGTACTGAATTGTATCTTAACTGCGGCTAATAAGGCGATTTTGGCAAAGAGAATATCTCCCGCAGGGAAGCTGCTACCATCAAATGTTTGCCCTCGTTAGACTCCCCTCTGGAAGCGCTTTTACTGCAAGCTGCAGATTCCCTCCTAACAGCAAGCTTTAGGATAGGGTACTGAATTGTAACTTAATTTCGCCTAATAATGCGATTTTATCAAAGAGAGTATCTCCCGCAGGGAAGCTGCTACCATCAAACTTTTGCCCTCGTTAGACTCCCCTCCGGAAGCGCTTTCACTGCAAGCTGCAGATTCCCTCCTAACAGCAAGCTTTAGGATAGGGTACTGAATTGTAACTTACTTTCGCATAATAATGCTATTTTGGCAAAGAGAGTATCTACCACAGGGAAGCTGCTACCATCAAATGTTTGCCCTCATTAGACTCCCCTCTGGAAGCGCTTTCACTGCAAGCTTCAGATTCCCTCCTAACAGCAAGCTTTAGGATAGGGTACTGAATTGTAACTTACTTTCGCCTAATAATGCGATTTTGGCAAAGAGAGTATCTCCCGCAGGGAAGCTGCTAACATCAAATGTTTGTCCTCATTAGACTCCCCTCTGGAAACGCTTTCTCTGCAAGCTGCAGATTCCCTCCTAACAGCAAGCTTTAGGATAGGGTACTGAATTGTAACTTAAATGCGGCTAATAAGGCGATTTTGGCAAAGAGAATATCTCCCGCGGGGAAGCTGCTACCATCAAATGTTTGCCCTCGTTAGACTCCCCTCTTGAAGCGCTTTCACTGCAAGCTGCAGATTCCCTCCTAACAGCGAGCTTTAGGATAGGGTACTGAATTGAAACTTACTTTCGCCTAATAATGCGATTTTGGAAAAGAGAGTATCTCCCGCAGGGAAGCTGCCACCATCAAATGTTTGCCCTCATTAGACTCCCCTCTGGAAGCGCTTTCACTGCAAGCTGCAGATTCCCTCCTAACAGCAAGCTTTAGGATAGGGTACTGAATTGTAACTTACTTTCGCCTAATACTGCGATTTTGGCAAAGAGAGTATCTCCCGCAGGGAAGCTGCTACCATCAAATGTTTGCCCTCATTAGACTCCCCTCTGGAAGCGCTTTCACTGCAAGCTGCAGATTCCCTCCTAACAGCAAGCTTTAGGATAGGGTACTGAATTGTAACTTACTTTTGCCTAATAATGCGATTTTGGCAAAGAGAGTATCTCCCACAGGGAAGCTGCTACCATCAAATGTTTGCCCTCCTTAGACTCCCCTCTGGAAGCGCTTTCACTGCAAGCTGCAGATTCCCTCCTAACAGCAAGCTTTAGGATAGGGTACTGAATTGTAACTTATCTGCGGCTAATAATGCGATTTTTGCAAAGAGAATATCTCCCGCAGGGAAGCTGTTACCATCAAATGTTTTCCCTCATTAGACTCCCCTCTGGAAGCGCTTTCACTGCAAGCTTCAGATTCCCTCCTAACAGCAAGCTTTAGGATAGGGTACTGAATTGTAACTTAATTTTGCCTAATAATGCGATTTGGCAAAGAGAGTATCTCCCGCAGGGAAGCTGCTACCATCAAACGTTTGCCCTCGTTAGACTCCCCTCCGGAAGCGCTTTCACTGCAAGCTGCAGATTCCCTCCTAACAGCAAATTTTAGGATAGGGTACTGAATTGTATCTTAACTGCGGCTAATAAGGCAAAATTGGAAAAGAGATTTTATCCCGCAGGGAAGCTGCTACCATCAAATGTTTGCCCTCATTAGACTCCCCTCTGGAAGCGCTTTCACTGCAAGCTGCAGATTCCCTCCTAACAGCAAGCTTTAGGATAGGGTACTGAATTGAAACTTACTTTCGCATAATAATGCGATTTTGGCAAAGAGAGTATCTCCCGCAGGGAAGCTGCTACCATATAATGTTTGCCCTCATTAGACTCCCCTCTGGAAGCGCTTTCACTGCAAGCTGCAGATTCCCTCCTAACAGCAAGCTTTAGGATAGGGTACTGAATTGTAACTTACTTTC
The DNA here is from genome assembly GCF_032191515.1 of Phaenicophaeus curvirostris. Taxonomy (NCBI): domain Eukaryota; kingdom Metazoa; phylum Chordata; class Aves; order Cuculiformes; family Cuculidae; genus Phaenicophaeus; species Phaenicophaeus curvirostris. The sequence continues at coordinate 91,944 of NW_027206911.1, read as the reverse complement.
GCCTAATAATCCGATTTTGGCAAAGAGAGTATCTCCCGCAGGGAAGCTGCTACCATCAAATGTTTGCCCTCATTAGACTCCCCTCTGGAAGCGCTTTCACTGCAAGCTGCAGATTCCCTCCTAACAGCAAGTTTTAGGATAGGGTACTGAATTGAATCTTACTTTCGCATAATAATGCGATTTTGGCAAAGAGATTATCTCCCGCAGGGAAGCTGCTACCATCAAATGTTTGCCCTCGTTAGACTCCCCTCTTGAAGCGCTTTCACTGCAAGCTGCAGATTCCCTCCTAACAGCAAGCTTTAGGATAGGGTACTGAATTGAAACTTACTTTCGCCTAATAATGCGATTTTGGCAAAGAGAATATCTCCCGCAGGGAAGCTGTTACCATCAAATGTTTGCCCTCATTAGACTCCCCTCTGGAAGCGCTTTCACTGCAAGCTGCAGATTCCCTCCTAACAGCAAGCTTTAGGATAGGGTACTGAATTGTAACTTACTTTCGCCTAATAATGCGATTTTGGCAAAGAGAGTATCTCCCGCAGGGAAGCTGCTACCATGAAACGTTTGCCCTCGTTAGACTCCCCTCCGGAAGGGCTTTCACTGCAAGCTGCAGATTCCCTCCTAACAGCAAGCTTTAGGATAGGGTACTGAATTGAAACTTACTTTCGCCTAATAATGCGATTTTTGCAAAGAGAGTATCTCCCGCAGGGAATCTCCTACCATCAAATGTTTGCCCTCATTAGACTCCCCTCTGGAAGCGCTTTCACTGCAAGCTGCAGATTCCCTCCTAACAGCAAGCTTTAGGATAGGGTACTGAATTGTAACTTAACTGCGGCTAAAAAGGCGATTGTGTCAAAGAGAATATCTCCCGCAGGGAAGCTGTTACCATCAAATGTTTGCCCTCATTAGACTCCCCTCTGGAAGCGCTTTCACTGCAAGCTTCAGATTCCCTCCTAACAGCAAGTTTTAGGATAGGGTACTGAATTGTATCTTAACTGCGGCTAATAGGGTGATTTTGGCAAAGAGAGTATCTCCCGCAGGGAAGCTGCTACCATCAAATGTTTGCCCTCCTTAGACTCCCCTCTGGAAGCGCTTTCACTGCAAGCTGCAGATTCCCTCCTAACAGCAAGCTTTAGGATAGGGTACTGAATTGTAACTTACTTTTGCCTAATAATGCGATTTTGGCAAAGAGAGTATCTCCCACAGGGAAGCTGCTACCATCAAATGTTTGCCCTCCTTAGACTCCCCTCTGGAAGCGCTTTCACTGCAAGCTGCAGATTCCCTCCTAACAGCAAGCTTTAGGATAGGGTACTGAATTGTAACTTTTCTGCGGCTAATAATGCGATTTTTGCAAAGAGAATATCTCCCGCAGGGAAGCTGTTACCATCAAATGTTTTCCCTCATTAGACTCCCCTCTGGAAGCGCTTTCACTGCAAGCTTCAGATTCCCTCCTAACAGCAAGCTTTAGGATAGGGTACTGAATTGTAACTTAATTTTGCCTAATAATGCGATTTGGCAAAGAGAGTATCTCCCGCAGGGAAGCTGCTACCATCAAACGTTTGCCCTCGTTAGACTCCCCTCCGGAAGCGCTTTCACTGCAAGCTGCAGATTCCCTCCTAACAGCAAATTTTAGGATAGGGTACTGAATTGTATCTTAACTGCGGCTAATAAGGCAAAATTGGAAAAGAGATTTTATCCCGCAGGGAAGCTGCTACCATCAAATGTTTGCCCTCGTTAGACTCCCCTCTGGAAGCGCTTTCACTGCAAGCTGCAGATTCCCTCCTAACAGCAAGCTTTAGGATAGGGTACTGAATTGAAACTTACTTTCGCATAATAATGCGATTTTGGCAAAGAGAGTATCTCCCGCAGGGAAGCTGCTACCATCAAATGTTTGCCCTCATTAGACTCCCCTCTGGAAGCGCTTTCACTGCAAGCTGCAGATTCCCTCCTAACAGCAAGCTTTAGGATAGGGTACTGAATTGTAACTTAACTGCGGCTAATAAGGCGATTTTGGCAAAGAGAATATCTCCCGCAGGGAAGCTGCTACCATCAAATGTTTGCCCTCATTAGACTCCCCTCTGGAAGCGCTTTCACTGCAAGCTGCAGATTCCCTCCTAACAGCAAGCTTTAGGATAGGGTACTGAATTGAATCTTACTTTCGCCTAATAATGCGATTTTGGCAAAGAGAGTATCTCCCGCAGGGAAGCTGCTACCATCAAATGTTTGCCCTCATTAGACTCCCCTCTGGAAGCGCTTTCACTGCAAGCTGCAGATTCCCTCCTAACAGCAAGCTTTAGGATAGGGTACTGAATTGTAACTTACTTTCGCCTAATAATGCGATTTTGGCAAAGAGAGTATCTCCCGCAGGGAAGCTGCTACCATGAAACGTTTGCCCTCGTTAGACTCCCCTCCGGAAGGGCTTTCACTGCAAGCTGCAGATTCCCTCCTAACAGCAAGCTTTAGGATAGGGTACTGAATTGTAACTTACTTTCGCATAATAATGCTATTTTGGCAAAGAGAGTATCTACCACAGGGAAGCTGCTACCATCAAATGTTTGCCCTCATTAGACTCCCCTCTGGAAGCGCTTTCACTGCAAGCTTCAGATTCCCTCCTAACAGCAAGCTTTAGGATAGGGTACTGAATTGTAACTTACTTTCGCCTAATAATGCGATTATGGCAAAGAGAGTATCTCCCGCAGGGAAGCTGCTAACATCAAATGTTTGTCCTCATTAGACTCCCCTCTGGAAACGCTTTCTCTGCAAGCTGCAGATTCCCTCCTAACAGCAAGCTTTAGGATAGGGCACTGAATTGTATCTTAACTGCGGCTAATAAGGCGATTTTGGCAAAGAGAATATCTCCCGCGGGGAAGCTGCTACCATCAAATGTTTGCCCTCGTTAGACTCCCCTCTTGAAGCGCTTTCACTGCAAGCTGCAGATTCCCTCCTAACAGCAAGCTTTAGGATAGGGTACTGAATTGAAACTTACTTTCGCCTAATAATGCGATTTTGGAAAAGAGAGTATCTCCCGCAGGGAAGCTGCCACCATCAAATGTTTGCCCTCATTAGACTCCCCTCTGGAAGCGCTTTCACTGCAAGCTGCAGATTCCCTCCTAACAGCAAGCTTTAGGATAGGGTACTGAATTGTAACTTACTTTCGCCTAATACTGCGATTTTGGCAAAGAGAGTATCTCCTGTAGGGAAGCTGCTACCATCAAATGTTTGCCCTCATTAGACTCCCCTCTGGAAGCGCTTTCACTGCAAGCTGCAGATTCCCTCCTAACAGCAAGCTTTAGGATAGGGTACTGAATTGTAACTTAACTGCGGCTAATAGGGTGATTTTGGCAAAGAGAGTATCTCCCGCAGGGAAGCTGCTACCATCAAATGTTTGCCCTCCTTAGACTCCCCTCTGGAAGCGCTTTCACTGCAAGCTGCAGATTCCCTCCTAACAGCAAGCTTTAGGATAGGGTACTGAATTGTAACTTACTTTTGCCTAATAATGCGATTTTGGCAAAGAGAGTATCTCCCACAGGGAAGCTGCTACCATCAAATGTTTGCCCTCCTTAGACTCCCCTCTGGAAGCGCTTTCACTGCAAGCTGCAGATTCCCTCCTAACAGCAAGCTTTAGGATAGGGTACTGAATTGTAACTTATCTGCGGCTAATAATGCGATTTTTGCAAAGAGAATATCTCCCGCAGGGAAGCTGTTACCATCAAATGTTTTCCCTCATTAGACTCCCCTCTGGAAGCGCTTTCACTGCAAGCTTCAGATTCCCTCCTAACAGCAAGCTTTAGGATAGGGTACTGAATTGTAACTTAATTTTGCCTAATAATGCGATTTGGCAAAGAGAGTATCTCCCGCAGGGAAGATGCTACCATCAAACGTTTGCCCTCGTTAGACTCCCCTCCGGAAGCGCTTTCACTGCAAGCTGCAGATTCCCTCCTAACAGCAAATTTTAGGATAGGGTACTGAATTGTATCTTAACTGCGGCTAATAAGGCAAAATTGGAAAAGAGATTTTATCCCGCAGGGAAGCTGCTACCATCAAATGTTTGCCCTCGTTAGACTCCCCTCTGGAAGCGCTTTCACTGCAAGCTGCAGATTCCCTCCTAACAGCAAGCTTTAGGATAGGGTACTGAATTGAAACTTACTTTCGCATAATAATGCGATTTTGGCAAAGAGAGTATCTCCCGCAGGGAAGCTGCTACCATATAATGTTTGCCCTCATTAGACTCCCCTCTGGAAGCGCTTTCACTGCAAGCTGCAGATTCCCTCCTAACAGCAAGCTTTAGGATAGGGTACTGAATTGTAACTTAACTGCGGCTAATAAGGCGATTTTGGCAAAGAGAATATCTCCCGCAGGGAAGCTGCTACCATCAAATGTTTGCCCTCATTAGACTCCCCTCTGGAAGCGCTTTCACTGCAAGCTGCAGATTCCCTCCTAACAGCAAGCTTTAGGATAGGGTACTGAATTGAATCTTACTTTCGCATAATAATGCGATTTTGGCAAAGAGATTATCTCCCGCAGGGAAGCTGCTACCATCAAATGTTTGCCCTCGTTAGACTCCCCTCTTGAAGCGCTTTCACTGCAAGCTGCAGATTCCCTCCTAACAGCAAGCTTTAGGATAGGGTACTGAATTGAAACTTACTTTCGCCTAATAATGCGATTTTGGAAAAGAGAGTATCTCCCGCAGGGAAGCTGCTACCATCAAATGTTTGCCCTCATTAGACTCCCCTCTGGAAGCGCTTTCACTGCAAGCTGCAGATTCCCTCCTAACAGCAAGCTTTAGGATAGGGTACTGAATTGAAACTTACTTTCGCCTAATAATGCGATTTTGGCAAAGAGAATATCTCCCGCAGGGAAGCTGTTACCATCAAATGTTTGCCCTCATTAGACTCCCCTCTGGAAGCGCTTTCACTGCAAGCTGCAGATTCCCTCCTAACAGCAAGCTTTAGGATAGGGTACTGAATTGTATCTTAACTGCGGATAATAAGGCAAAATTGGAAAAGAGGTTATCTCCCGCAGGGAAGCTGCTACCATCAAATGTTTGCCCTCATTAGACTCCCCTCTGGAAGCGCTTTCACTGCAAGCTGCAGATTCCCTCCTAACAGCAAGCTTTAGGATAGGGTACTGAATTGTAACTTACTTTCGCCTAATAATGCGATTTTGGCAAAGAGAGTATCTCCCGCAGGGAAGCTGCTACCATGAAACGTTTGCCCTCGTTAGACTCCCCTCCGGAAGGGCTTTCACTGCAAGCTGCAGATTCCCTCCTAACAGCAAGCTTTAGGATAGGGTACTGAATTGAAACTTACTTTCGCCTAATAATGCGATTTTTGCAAAGAGAGTATCTCCCGCAGGGAATCTCCTACCATCAAATGTTTGCCCTCATTAGACTCCCCTCTGGAAGCGCTTTCACTGCAAGCTGCAGATTCCCTCCTAACAGCAAGCTTTAGGATAGGGTACTGAATTGTAACTTAACTGCGGCTAAAAAGGCGATTGTGTCAAAGAGAATATCTCCCGCAGGGAAGCTGTTACCATCAAATGTTTGCCCTCATTAGACTCCCCTCTGGAAGCGCTTTCACTGCAAGCTTCAGATTCCCTCCTAACAGCAAGTTTTAGGATAGGGTACTGAATTGTATCTTAACTGCGGCTAATAAGGCGATTTTGGCAAAGAGAATATCTCCCGCAGGGAAGCTGCTACCATCAAATGTTTGCCCTCGTTAGACTCCCCTCTGGAAGCGCTTTTACTGCAAGCTGCAGATTCCCTCCTAACAGCAAGCTTTAGGATAGGGTACTGAATTGTAACTTAATTTCGCCTAATAATGCGATTTTATCAAAGAGAGTATCTCCCGCAGGGAAGCTGCTACCATCAAACTTTTGCCCTCGTTAGACTCCCCTCCGGAAGCGCTTTCACTGCAAGCTGCAGATTCCCTCCTAACAGCAAGCTTTAGGAAAGGGTACTGAATTGTAACTTACTTTCGCCTAATAATGCGATTTTGGCAAAGAGAGTATCTCCCGCAGGGAAGCTGCTACCATCAAATGTTTGCCCTCATTAGACTCCCCTCTGGAAGCGCTTTCACTGCAAGCTGCAGATTCCCTCCTAAAAGCAAGCTTTAGGATAGGGTACTGAATTGTAACTTACTTTCGCCTAATAATGCGATTTTGGCAAAGAGAGTATCTCCCGCAGGGAAGCTGCTACCATCAAATGTTTGCCCTCGTTAGACTCCCCTCTGGAAGCGCTTTGACTGCAAGCTGCAGATTCCCTCCTAACAGCAAGCTTTAGGATAGGGTACTGAATTGTATCTTACTTTCGACTAATAATGCGATTTTGGCAAAGAGAGTATCTCCCGCAGGGAAGCTGCTACCATCAAATGTTTGCCCTCCTTAGACTCCCCTCTGGAAGCGCTTTCACTGCAAGCTGCAGATTCCCTCCTAACAGCAAGCTTTAGGATAGGGTACTGAATTGTAACTTAACTGCGGCTAAAAAGGCGATTGTGTCAAAGAGAATATCTCCCGCAGGGAAGCTGTTACCATCAAATGTTTGCCCTCATTAGACTCCCCTCTGGAAGCGCTTTCACTGCAAGCTTCAGATTCCCTCCTAACAGCAAGTTTTAGGATAGGGTACTGAATTGTATCTTAACTGCGGCTAATAAGGCGATTTTGGCAAAGAGAATATCTCCCGCAGGGAAGCTGCTACCATCAAATGTTTGCCCTCGTTAGACTCCCCTCTGGAAGCGCTTTTACTGCAAGCTGCAGATTCCCTCCTAACAGCAAGCTTTAGGATAGGGTACTGAATTGTAACTTAATTTCGCCTAATAATGCGATTTTATCAAAGAGAGTATCTCCCGCAGGGAAGCTGCTACCATCAAACTTTTGCCCTCGTTAGACTCCCCTCCGGAAGCGCTTTCACTGCAAGCTGCAGATTCCCTCCTAACAGCAAGCTTTAGGAAAGGGTACTGAATTGTAACTTACTTTCGCCTAATAATGCGATTTTGGCAAAGAGAGTATCTCCCGCAGGGAAGCTGCTACCATCAAATGTTTGCCCTCATTAGACTCCCCTCTGGAAGCGCTTTCACTGCAAGCTGCAGATTCCCTCCTAAAAGCAAGCTTTAGGATAGGGTACTGAATTGTAACTTACTTTCGCCTAATAATGCGATTTTGGCAAAGAGAGTATCTCCCGCAGGGAAGCTGCTACCATCAAATGTTTGCCCTCGTTAGACTCCCCTCTGGAAGCGCTTTGACTGCAAGCTGCAGATTCCCTCCTAACAGCAAGCTTTAGGATAGGGTACTGAATTGTATCTTACTTTCGACTAATAATGCGATTTTGGCAAAGAGAGTATCTCCCGCAGGGAAGCTGCTACCATCAAATGTTTGCCCTCCTTAGACTCCCCTCTGGAAGCGCTTTCACTGCAAGCTGCAGATTCCCTCCTAACAGCAAGCTTTAGGATAGGGTACTGAATTGTAACTTAACTGCGGCTAATAAGGCGATTTTGGCAAAGAGAATATCTCCCGCAGGGAAGCTGTTACCATCAAATGTTTGCCCTCATTAGAATCCCCTCTGGATGCGCTTTCAATGCAAGGTTCAGATTCCCTCCTAACAGCAAGCTTTAGGATAGGATACTGAATTGTATCTTAACTGCGGATAATAAGGCAAAATTGGAAAAGAGATTGTCTCCCGCAGGGAAGCTGCTACCATCAAATGTTTGCCCTCGTTAGACTCCCCTCTGGAAGCGCTTTCACTGCAAGCTGCAGATTCCCTCCTAACAGCAAATTTTAGGATAGGGTACTGAATTGTATCTTAACTGCGGCTAATAAGGCAAAATTTGAAAAGAGATTTTATCCCGCAGGGAAGCTGCTACCATCAAATGTTTGCCCTCGTTAGACTCCCCTCTGGAAGCGCTTTCACTGCAAGCTGCAGATTCCCTCCTAACAGCAAGCTTTAGGATAGGGTACTGAATTGTAACTTACTTTCGCCTAATAATGCGATTTTGGCAAAGAGAGTATCTCCCGCAGGGAAGCTGCTACCATCAAATGTTTGCCCTCATTAGACTCCCCTCTGGAAGCGCTTTCACTGCAAGCTGCAGATTCCCTCCTAACAGCAAGCTTTAGGATAGGGTACTGAATTGTAACTTAACTGCGGCTAATAAGGCGATTTTGGCAAAGAGAATATCTCCCGCAGGGAAGCTGCTACCATCAAATGTTTGCCCTCATTAGACTCCCCTCTGGAAGCGCTTTCACTGCAAGCTGCAGATTCCCTCCTAACAGCAAGCTTTAGGATAGTGTACTGAATTGTAACTTACTTTCGCCTAATAATGCGATTTTGGCAAAGAGAGTATCTCCCGCAGGGAAGCTGCTACCATCAAATGTTTGCCCTCATTAGACTCCCCTCTGGAAGCGCTTTCACTACAAGCTGCAGATTCCCTCCTAACAGCAAGCTTTAGGATAGGGTTCTGAATTGTAACATAACTGCGGCTAATAAGGCGATTGTGGCAAAGAGAATATCTCCCGCAGGGAAGCTGTTACCATCAAATGTTTGCCCTCATTAGACTCCCCTCTGGAAGCGCTTTCACTGCAAGCTGCAGATTCCCTCCTAACAGCAAGCTTTAGGATAGGGTACTGAATTGTATCTTAACTGCGGATAATAAGGCAAAATTGGAAAAGAGGTTATCTCCCGCAGGGAAGCTGCTACCATCAAATATTTGCCCTCATTAGACTCCCCTCTGGAAGCGCTTTCACTGCAAGCTGCAGATTCCCTCCTAACAGCAAGCTTTAGGATAGGGTACTGAATTGTAACTTACTTTCGCCTAATAATGCGATTATGGCAAAGAGAGTATCTCCCGCAGGGAAGCTGCTACCATGAAACGTTTGCCCTCGTTAGACTCCCCTCCGGAAGGGCTTTCACTGCAAGCTGCAGATTCCCTCCTAACAGCAAGCTTTAGGATAGGGTACTGAATTGAAACTTACTTTCGCCTAATAATGCGATTTTGGCAAAGAGAGTATCTCCCGCAGGGAATCTGCTACCATCAAATGTTTGCCCTCATTAGACTCCCCTCTGGAAGCGCTTTCACTGCAAGCTGCAGATTCCCTCCTAACAGCAAGCTTTAGGATAGGGTACTGAATTGTATCTTAACTGCTGATAATAAGGCAAAATTGGAAAAGAGATTATCTCCCGCAGGGAAGCTGCTACCATCAAATGTTTGCCCTCGTTAGACTCCCTTCTGGAAGCGCTTTGACTGCAAGCTGCAGATTCCCTCCTAACAGCAAGCTTTAGGATAGTGTACTGAATTGTAACTTACTTTCGCCTAATAATGCGATTTTGCAAAGAGAGTATCTCCCGCAGGGAAGCTGCTACCATCAAATGTTTGCCCTCATTAGACTCCCATCTGGAAGCGCTTTCACTGCAAGCTGCAGATTCCCTCCTAACAGCAAGCTTTAGGATAGGGTACTGAATTGTAACTTACTTTCGCCTAATAATGCGATTTTGGCAAAGAGAGTATCTCCCGCAGGGAAGCTGCTACCATCAAATGTTTGCCCTCCTTAGACTTCCCTCTGGAAGCGCTTTCACTGCAAGCTGCAGATTCCCTCCTAACAGCAAGCTTTAGGATAGGGTACTGAATTGTAACTTAACTGCGGCTAATAAGGCGATTTTGGCAAAGAGAATATCTCCCGCAGGGAAGCTGTTACCATCAAATGTTTGCCCTCATTAGAATCCCCTCTGGATGCGCTTTCAATGCAAGGTTCAGATTCCCTCCTAACAGCAAGCTTTAGGATAGGATACTGAATTGTATCTTAACTGCGGATAATAAGGCAAAATTGGAAAAGAGATTGTCTCCCGCAGGGAAGCTGCTACCATCAAATGTTTGCCCTCGTTAGACTCCCCTCTGGAAGCGCTTTCACTGCAAGCTGCAGATTCCCTCCTAACAGCAAATTTTAGGATAGGGTACTGAATTGTATCTTAACTGCGGCTAATAAGGCAAAATTTGAAAAGAGATTTTATCCCGCAGGGAAGCTGCTACCATCAAATGTTTGCCCTCGTTAGACTCCCCTCTGGAAGCGCTTTCACTGCAAGCTGCAGATTCCCTCCTAACAGCAAGCTTTAGGATAGGGTACTGAATTGTAACTTACTTTCGCCTAATAATGCGATTTTGGCAAAGAGAGTATCTCCCGCAGGGAAGCTGCTACCATCAAATGTTTGCCCTCATTAGACTCCCCTCTGGAAGCGCTTTCACTGCAAGCTGCAGATTCCCTCCTAACAGCAAGCTTTAGGATAGGGTACTGAATTGTAACTTAACTGCGGCTAATAAGGCGATTTTGGCAAAGAGAATATCTCCCGCAGGGAAGCTGCTACCATCAAATGTTTGCCCTCATTAGACTCCCCTCTGGAAGCGCTTTCACTGCAAGCTGCAGATTCCCTCCTAACAGCAAGCTTTAGGATAGGGTACTGAATTGTAACTTACTTTCGCCTAATAATGCGATTTTGGCAAAGAGAGTATCTCCCGCAGGGAAGCTGCTACCATCAAATGTTTGCCCTCATTAGACTCCCCTCTGGAAGCGCTTTCACTACAAGCTGCAGATTCCCTCCTAACAGCAAGCTTTAGGATAGGGTTCTGAATTGTAACATAACTGCGGCTAATAAGGCGATTGTGGCAAAGAGAATATCTCCCGCAGGGAAGCTGTTACCATCAAATGTTTGCCCTCATTAGACTCCCCTCTGGAAGCGCTTTCACTGCAAGCTGCAGATTCCCTCCTAACAGCAAGCTTTAGGATAGGGTACTGAATTGTATCTTAACTGCGGATAATAAGGCAAAATTGGAAAAGAGGTTATCTCCCGCAGGGAAGCTGCTACCATCAAATATTTGCCCTCATTAGACTCCCCTCTGGAAGCGCTTTCACTGCAAGCTGCAGATTCCCTCCTAACAGCAAGCTTTAGGATAGGGTACTGAATTGTAACTTACTTTCGCCTAATAATGCGATTATGGCAAAGAGAGTATCTCCCGCAGGGAAGCTGCTACCATGAAACGTTTGCCCTCGTTAGACTCCCCTCCGGAAGGGCTTTCACTGCAAGCTGCAGATTCCCTCCTAACAGCAAGCTTTAGGATAGGGTACTGAATTGAAACTTACTTTCGCCTAATAATGCGATTTTGGCAAAGAGAGTATCTCCCGCAGGGAATCTGCTACCATCAAATGTTTGCCCTCATTAGACTCCCCTCTGGAAGCGCTTTCACTGCAAGCTGCAGATTCCCTCCTAACAGCAAGCTTTAGGATAGGGTACTGAATTGTATCTTAACTGCTGATAATAAGGCAAAATTGGAAAAGAGATTATCTCCCGCAGGGAAGCTGCTACCATCAAATGTTTGCCCTCGTTAGACTCCCTTCTGGAAGCGCTTTGACTGCAAGCTGCAGATTCCCTCCTAACAGCAAGCTTTAGGATAGTGTACTGAATTGTAACTTACTTTCGCCTAATAATGCGATTTTGCAAAGAGAGTATCTCCCGCAGGGAAGCTGCTACCATCAAATGTTTGCCCTCATTAGACTCCCATCTGGAAGCGCTTTCACTGCAAGCTGCAGATTCCCTCCTAACAGCAAGCTTTAGGATAGGGTACTGAATTGTAACTTACTTTCGCCTAATAATGCGATTTTGGCAAAGAGAGTATCTCCCGCAGGGAAGCTGCTACCATCAAATGTTTGCCCTCCTTAGACTTCCCTCTGGAAGCGCTTTCACTGCAAGCTGCAGATTCCCTCCTAACAGCAAGCTTTAGGATAGGGTCCTGAATTGTAACTTACTTTCGCCTAATAATGCGATTTTGGCAAAGAGAGTATCTCCCGCAGGGAAGCTGCTACCATCAAATGTTTGCCCTCGTTAGACTCCCCTCTGGAAGTGCTTTCACTGCAAGCTGCAGATTCCCTCCTAACAGCAAGCTTTAGGATAGGGTACTGAATTGAAACTTACTTTCTCATAATAATGCGATTTTGGCAAAGAGAATATCTCCCGCAGGGAAGCTGCTACCATCAAATGTTTGCCCTCCTTAGACTCCCCTCTGGAAGCGCTTTCACTGCAAGCTTCAGATTCCCTCCTAACAGCAAGCTTTAGGATAGTGTACTGAATTGTATCTTACTTTCGCCTAATAATGCGATTTTGGCAAAGAGAGTATCTCCCGCAGGGAAGCTCCTACCATCAAATGTTTGCCCTCATTAGACTCCCCTCTGGAAGCGCTTTCACTGCAAGCTGCAGATTCCCTCCTAACAGCAAGCTTTAGGATAGGGTACTGAATTGTAACTTATCTGCGGCTAATAAGGCGATTACGGGAAAGAGAATATCTCCCGCAGGGAAGCTGCTACCATCAAATGTTTGCCCTCATTAGACTCCCCTCTGGAAGCGCTTTCACTGCAAGCTGCAGATTCCCTCCTAACAGCAAGCTTTAGCCTAGGGTACTGAATTGTAACTTAACTGCGGCTAATAATGCGATTTTGGCAAAGAGAGTATCTCCCGCAGGGCAGCTGCTACCATCAAATGTTTGCCCTCATTAGACTCCCCTCTGGAAGCGCTTTCACTGCAAGCTGCAGATTCCCTCCTAACAGCAAGCTTTAGGATAGGGTACTGAATTGTAACTTAACTGCGGCTAATAAGGCGATTGTGGCAAAGAGAATATCTCCCGCAGGGAAGCTGTTACCATCAAATGTTTGCCCTCATTAGACTCCCCTCTTGAAGCGCTTTCACTGCAAGCTGCAGATTCCCTCCTAACAGCAAGCTTTAGGATAGGGTACTGAATTGAAACTTACTTTCGCCTAATAATGCGATTTTGACAAAGAGAGTATCTCCCGCAGGGAAGCTGCTACCATCAAATGTTTGCCCTCATTAGACTCCCCTCTGGAAGCGCTTTCACTGCAAGCTTCAGATTCCCTCCTAACAGCAAGCTTTAGGATAGGGTACTGAATTGTATCTTAACTGCGGATAATAAGGCAAAATTGGAAAAGAGATTATCTCCCGCAGGGAAGCTGCTACCATCAAATGTTTGCCCTCGTTAGACTCCCTTCTGGAAGCGCTTTCACTGCAAGCTGCAGATTCCCTCCTAACAGCAAGCTTTAGGATAGGGTACTGAATTGTAACTTACTTTCGCCTAATAATGCGATTTTGGCAAAGAGAGTATCTCCCGCAACGAAGCTGCTACCATCAAACGTTTGCCCTCGTTAGACTCCCCTCCGGAAGGGCTTTCACTGCAAGCTGCAGATTCCCTCCTAACAGCAAGCTTTAGGATAGGGTACTGAATTGTAACTTACTTTCGCCTAATAATCCGATTTTGGCAAAGAGAGTATCTCCCGCAGGGAAGCTGCTACCATCAAATGTTTGCCCTCCTTAGACTTCCCTCTGGAAGCGCTTTCACTGCAAGCTGCAGATTCCCTCCTAACAGCAAGCTTTAGGATAGGGTACTGAATTGTAACTTATCTGCGGCTAATAAGGCGATTTTGGGAAAGAGAATATCTCCCGCAGGGAAGCTGCTACCATCAAATGTTTGCCCTCATTAGACTCCCCTCTGGAAGCGCTTTCACTGCAAGCTGCAGATTCCCTCCTAACAGCAAGCTTTAGGATAGGGTACTGAATTGTAACTTATCTGCGGCTAATAAGGCAAAATTTGAAAAGAGATTTTATCCCGCAGGGAAGCTGCTACCATCAAATGTTTGCCCTCGTTAGACTCCCCTCTGGAAGCGCTTTCACTGCAAGCTGCAGATTCCCTCCTAACAGCAAGCTTTAGGATAGGGTACTGAATTGTAACTTACTTTCGCCTAATAATGCGATTTTGGCAAAGAGAGTATCTCCCGCAGGGAAGCTGCTACCATCAAATGCTGGCTCTCGTTAGACTCCCCTCTGTAAGCGCTTTCACTGCAAGCTGCAGATTCCCTCCTAACAGCAAGCTTTAGGATAGGGTACTGAATTGCAACTTACTTTCGCCTAAAAATGCGATTTTGGCAAAGAGAGTATCTCCCGCAGGGAAGCTGCTACCATCAAATGTTTGCCCTCGTTAGACTCCCCTCTGGAAGCGCTTTCACTGCAAGCTGCAGATTCCCTCCTAAAAGCAAGCTTAGCATAAGGTACTGAATTGTAACTTAACTGCGGCTAATAAGGCGATTTTGGCAAAGAGAATATCTCCCGCAGGGAAGCTGTTACCATCAAATGTTTGCCTTCATTAGACTCCCCTCTGGAAGTGCTTTCACTGCAAGCTGCAGATTCCCTCCTAACAGCAAGCTTTAGGATAGGGTACTGAATTGTAACTTAACTGGGGCCTAATAATGCGATTTTGGCAAAGAGAGTATCTCCCGCAGGGAAGCTGCTACCATCAAATGTTTGCCCTCATTAGACTCCCCTTCTGGTAGCGCTTTCACTGCAAGCTGCAGATTCCCTCCTAACAGCAAGCTTTAGGACTAGGGTACTGAATTGTAACTTACTTTCGCCTATAATGCGATTTTGGCAAAGAGAGTATCTCCCGCAGGTGAAGCTGCTACCATCAAATGTTTGCCCTCCTTAGACTCCCCTCTGGAAGCGCTTTCACCTGCAAGCTGCAGATTCCCCTCCTAACAGCAAGCTTTAGCACAGGGTACTGAATTGTAACTTACTTTTCGCCTAATAATGCGATTTTGGCAAAGAGAGTATCTCCCGCAGGAAGCTGCTACCATCAAATGTTTGCCCTCATTAGACTTCCCTCTGGAAGCGCTTTCACTGCAAGCTGCAGATTCCCTCCTAACAGCAAGCTTTAGGATAGGGAACTGAATTGTAACTTAACTGCGGCTAATAAGGCGATTTGGCAAAGAGAATATCTCCCGCAGGGAAGCTGCTACCATCAAATGTTTGCCCTCATTAGACTCCCCTCTGGAAGCGCTTTCACTGCAAGCTGCAGATTCCCTCCTAACAGCAAGCTTTAGGATAGGGTACTGAATTGAAATCTTACTTTCGCCTAATAATGCGATTTTGGGCAAAGAAGTATCTCCCAGCAGGGAAGCTGCTACCATCAAATGTTTGCCCTCATTAGACTCCCCTCTGGAAGCGCTTTCACTGCAAGCTGCAGATTCCCTCCTAACAGCCAAGGCTTTAGGATAGGCTACTAAATTGTAACATAACTGCGGCTAATAAGAGCGATTTTGGCCAAAGAGAATATCTCCCGCAGGGAAGCTGCTACCCATCAAATGTTTGCCCTCATTAGACTCCCCTCTGGAAGCGCTTTCACTGCAAGCTTCAGATTCCCTCCTAAAAGCAAGCTTTAGGATAGGGTACTGAATTGTATCTTAACTGCGGATAATAAGGCAAAATTGGAAAAGAGATTATCTCCCGCAGGGAAGCTGCTACCATCAAATGTTTGCCCTCGTTAGACTCCCTTCTGGAAGCGCTTTCACTGCAAGCTGCAGATTCCCCTTCCTAACAGCAAGCTTTAGGATAGGGTACTGAATTGTAACCTTACTTTCGCCTAATAATGCGATTTTGGCAAAGAGAGTATCTCCCGCAGGGAAGCTGCTACCATCAAACGTTTGCCCCTCGTTAGACTTCCCTCCGGAAGGGCTTTTCACTGCAAGCTGCAGATTCCCTCCTAACAGCAAGCTTTAGGATAGGGTACTGAATTGTAACTTACTTTCGCCTAATAATGCGATTTTGGCAAAGAGAGTATCTCCCGCAGGGAAGCTGCTACCATCAAATGTTTGCCCTCATTAGACTTCCCATTGGAAGCGCTTTCACTGCAAGCTGCAGATTCCCTCCTAACAGCAAGCTTTAGGATAGGGTCCTGAATTGTAACTTACTTTCGCCTAATAATGCGATTTTGGCAAAGAGAGTATCTCCCGCAGGGAAGCTGCTACCATCAAATGTTTGCCCTCGTTAGACTCCCCTCTGGAAGTGCTTTCACTGCAAGCTGCAGATTCCCTCCTAACAGCAAGCTTTAGGATAGGGTACTGAATTGAAACTTACTTTCTCATAATAATGCAATTTTGGCAAAGAGAGTATCTCCCGCAGGGAAGCTGCTACCATCAAATGTTTGCCCTCATTAGACTCCCCTCTGGAAGCGCTTTCACTGCAAGCTTCAGATTCCCTCCTAACAGCAAGCTTTAGGATAGGGTACTGAATTGTATCTTACTTTCGCCTAATAATGCGATTTTGGCAAAGAGAGTATCTCCCGCAGGGAAGCTGCTACCATCAAATGTTTGCCATCATTAGACTCCCCTCTTGAAGCGCTTTCACTGCAAGCTGCAGATTCCCTCCTAACAGCAAGCTTTAGGATAGGGTACTGAATGGTAACTTACTTTAGCCTAATAATGCGATTTTGGAAAAGAGAGTATCTCCCGCAGGGAAGCTGCTACCATCAAATGTTTGCCCTCATTAGACTCCCCTCTGGAAGCGCTTTCACTGCAAGCTGCAGATTCCCTCCTAAACAGCAAGCTTTAGGATAGGGTACTGAATTGTAACTTACTTTCGCCTAATAATGCGATTTTGGCAAAGAGAGTATCTCCCGCAGGGAAGCTGCTACCATCAATGTTTGCCCTCATTAGACTCCCCTCTGGAAGCGCTTTCACTGCAAGCTGCAGATTCCCTCCTAACAGCAAGCTTTAGGATAGGCTACTAAATTGTAACATAACTGCGGCTAATAAGGCGATTTTGGCAAAGAGAATATCTCCCGCAGGGAAGCTGCTACCATCAAATGTTTGCCCTCATTAGACTCCCCTCTGGAAGCACTTTCACTGCAAGCTGCAGATTCCCTCCTAACAGCAAGCTTTAGGATAGGGTACTGAATTGTAACTTACTTTCGCCTAATAATGCGATTTTGGCAAAGAGAGTATCTCCCGCAGGGAAGCTGCTACCATCAAATGTTTGCCCTCATTAGACTCCCCTCTGGAAGCGCTTTCACTGCAAGCTGCAGATTCCCTCCTAACAGCAAGCTTTAGGATAGGGTACTGAATTGTAACTTATCTGCGGCTAATAAGGCGATTTTGGGAAAGAGAATATCTCCCGCAGGGAAGCTGCTACCATCAAATGTTTGCCCTCATTAGACTCCCCTCTGGAAGCGCTTTCACTGCAAGCTGCAGATTCCCTCCTAACAGCAAGCTTTAGGATAGGGTACTGAATTGTAACTTAACTGCGGCTAATAATGCGATTTTGGCAAAGAGAGTATGTCCCGCAGGGCAGCTGCTACCATCAAATGTTTGCCCTCATTAGACTCCCCTCTGGAAGCGCTTTCACTGCAAGCTGCAGATTCCCTCCTAACAGCAAGCTTTAGGATAGGGTACTGAATTGTAACTTACTTTCGCCTAATAATGCGATTTTGGCAAAGAGACTATCTCCCGCAGGGAAGCTGCTACCATCAAATGTTTGCCCTCGTTAGACTCCCCTCTGGAAGCGCTTTCACTGCAAGCTGCAGATTCCCTCCTAACAGCAAGCTTTAGGATAGGGTACTGAATTGTTACTTAACTGCGGCTAATAAGGCGATTGTGGCAAAGAGAATATCTCCCGCAGGGAAGCTGTTACCATCAAATGTTTGCCCTCATTAGACTCCCCTCTGGAAGCGCTTTCACTGCAAGCTGCAGATTCCCTCCTAACAGCAAGTTTTAGGATAGAGTACTGAATTGTATCTTAACTGCGGCGAATAAGGAAAAAGTGGAAAAGAGATTTTATCCCGCAGGGAAGCTGCTACCATCAAATGTTTGCCCTCGTTAGACTCCCCTCTGGAAGCGCTTTCACTGCAAGCTGCAGATTCCCTCCTAACAGCAAGCTTTAGGATAGGGTACTGAATTGTAACTTAATTTCGCCTAATAATGCGATTTTGTCAAAGAGAGTATCTCCCGCAGGGAAGCTGCTACCATCAAACGTTTGCCCTCGTTAGACTCCCCTCCGGAAGCGCTTTCCCTGCAAGCTGCAGATTCCCTCCTAACAGCAAGCTTTAGGATAGGGTACTGTATTGTAACTTATCTGCGGCTAATAAGGCGATTTTGGGAAAGAGAGTATCTGCCGCAGGGAAGCTGCTACCATCAAATCTTTGCCCTCATTAGACTCCCCTCCGGAAGCGCTTTCACTGCAAGCTGCAGATTCCCTCCTAACAGCAAGCTTTAGTATAGGTTACTGAATTGAAACTTACTTTCGCCTAATAATGCGATTTTGTCAAAGAGAGTATCTCCCGCAGGGAAGCTGCTACCATCAAACGTTTGCCCTCGTTAGACTCCCCTCCGGAAGGGCTTTCACTGCAGGCTGCAGATTCCCTCCTAACAGCAAGCTTTAGGATGGGGTACTGAATTGTAACTTACTTTCGCCTAATAATGTGATTTTGGCAAAGAGAGTATCTCCCGCAGGGAAGCTGCTACCATCAAATGTTTGCCCTCATTAGACTCCCCTCTGGAAGCGCTTTCACTGCAAGCTGCAGATTCCCTCCTAACAGCAAGCTTTAGGATAGGGTACTGAATTGTAACTTACTTTCGCCTAATAATGAGATTTTGGCAAAGAGAGTATCTCCCGCAGGGAAGCTGCTACCATCAAATGCTGGCTCTCGTTAGACTCCCCTCTGGAAGCACTTTCACTGCAAGCTGCAGATTCCCTCCTAACAGCAAGCTTTAGGATAGGGTACTGAATTGTAACTTACTTTCGCCTAATAATGCGATTTTGGCAAAGAGAGTATCTCCCGCAGGGAAGCTGCTACCATCAAATGTTTGCCCTCGTTAGACTCCCCTCTGGAAGCGCTTTCACTGCAAGCTGCAGATTCCCTCCTAAAAGCAAGCTTTAGCATAAGGTACTGAATTGTAACTTAACTGCGGCTAATAAGGCGATTTTGGCAAAGAGAATATCTCCCGCAGGGAAGCTGCTACCATCAAATGTTTGCCCTCGTTAGACTCCCCTCTGGAAGCGCTTTCACTGCAAGCTGCAGATTCCCTCCTAACAGCAAGCTTTAGGATAGGGTACTGAATTGTAACTTAACTGGGGCTAATAATGCGATTTTGGCAAAGAGAATATCTCCCGCAGGGAAGCTGCTACCATCAAATGTTTGCCCTCATTAGACTCCCCTCTGGAAGCGCTTTCACTGCAAGCTGCAGATTCCCTCCTAACAGCAAGCTTTAGGATAGGGTACTGAATTGTAACTTACTTTCGCCTAATAATGCGATTTTGGCAAAGAGAGTATCTCCCGCAGGGAAGCTGCTACCATCAAATGTTTGCCCTCATTAGACTCCCCTCTGGAAGCGCTTTCACTGCAAGCTGCAGATTCCCTCCTAACAGCAAGCTTTAGGATAGGGTACTGAATTGTAACTTAACTGCGGCTAATAAGGCGATTTTGGCAAAGAGAATATCTCCCGCAGGGAAGCTGCTACCATCAAATGTTTGCCCTCATTAGACTCCCCTCTTGAAGCGCTTTCACTGCAAGCTGCAGATTCCCTCCTAACAGCAAGCTTTAGGATAGGGTACTGAATGGTAACTTACTTTCGCCTAATAATGCGATTTTGGAAAAGAGAGTATCTCCCGCAGGGAAGCTGCTACCATCAAATGTTTGCCCTCGTTAGACTCCCCTCTGGAAGCGCTTTCACTGCAAGCTGCAGATTCCCTCCTAACAGCAAGCTTTAGGATAGGGTACTGAATTGTAACTTACTTTCGCCTAATAATGCGATTTTGGCAAAGAGAGTATCTCCCGCAGGGAAGCTGCTACCATCAAATGTTTGCCCTCATTAGACTCCCCTCTGGAAGCGCTTTCACTGCAAGCTGCAGATTCCCTCCTAACAGCAAGCTTTAGGATAGGCTACTAAATTGTAACATAACTGCGGCTAATAAGGCGATTTTGGCAAAGAGAATATCTCCCGCAGGGAAGCTGCTACCATCAAATGTTTGCCCTCATTAGACTCCCCTCTGGAAGCGCTTTCACTGCAAGCTTCAGATTCCCTCCTAACAGCAAGCTTTAGGATAGGGTACTGAATTGTATCTTACTTTCGCCTAATAATGCGATTTTGGCAAAGAGAGTATCTCCCGCAGGGAAGCTGCTACCATCAAATGTTTGCCCTCGTTAGACTCCCTCTGGAAGCGCTTTCACTGCAAGCTGCAGATTCCCTCCTAACAGCAAGCTTTAGGATAGGGTACTGAATTGTAACTTATCTGCGGCTAATAAGGCGATTTTGGGAAAGAGAATATCTCCCGCAGGGAAGCTGCTACCATCAAATGTTTGCCCTCATTAGACTCCCCTCTGGAAGCGCTTTCACTGCAAGCTGCAGATTCCCTCCTAACAGCAAGCTTTAGCATAGGGTACTGAATTGTATCTTAACTGCGGCTAATAATGCGATTTTGGCAAAGAGAGTATCTCCCGCAGGGCAGCTGCTACCATCAAATGTTTGCCCTCATTAGACTCCCCTCTGGAAGCGCTTTCACTGCAAGCTGCAGATTCCCTCCTAACAGCAAGCTTTAGGATAGGGTACTGAATTGTAACTTACTTTCGCCTAATAATGCGATTTTGGCAAAGAGAGTATCTCCCGCAGGGAAGCTGCTACCATCAAATGTTTGCCCTCGTTAGACTCCCCTCTGGAAGCGCTTTCACTGCAAGCTGCAGATTCCCTCCTAACAGCAAGCTTTAGCATAGGGTACTGAATTGTAACTTACTTTCGCCTAATAATGCGATTTTGGCAAAGAGAGTATCTCCCGCATGGAAGCTGCTACCATCAAATGTTTGCCCTCATTAGACTCCCCTGTGGAAGCGCTTTCACTGCAAGCTGCAGATTCCCTCCTAACAGCAAGCTTTAGGATAGGGTACTGAATTGTAACTTACTTTCGCCTAATAATGAGATTTTGGCAAAGAGATTATCTCCCGCAGGGAAGCTGCTACCATCAAACGTTTGCCCTCGTTAGACTTCCCTCTGGAAGCGCTTTAACTGCAAGCTGCAGATTCCCTCCTAACAGCAAGCTTTAGGATAGGGTACTGAATTGTTACTTAACTGCGGCTAATAAGGCGATTGTGGCAAAGAGAATATCTCCCGCAGGGAAGCTGTTACCATCAAATGTTTGCCCTCATTAGACTCCCCTCTGGAAGCGCTTTCACTGCAAGCTGCAGATTCCCTCCTAACAGCAAGTTTTAGGATAGAGTACTGAATTGTATCTTAACAGCGGCGAATAAGGCAAAAGTGGAAAAGAGATTTTATCCCGCAGGGAAGCTGCTACCATCAAATGTTTGCCCTCGTTAGACTCCCCTCTGGAAGCGCTTTCACTGCAAGCTGCAGATTCCCTCCTAACAGCAAGCTTTAGGATAGGGTACTGAATTGTAACTTACTTTCGCATAATAATGCGATTTTGTCAAAGAGAGTATCTCCCGCAGGGAAGCTGCTACCATCAAACGTTTGCCCTCGTTAGACTCCCCTCCGGAAGCGCTTTCACTGCAAGCTGCAGATTCCCTCCTAACAGCAAGCTTTAGGATAGGGTACTGAATTGTAACTTATCTGCGGCTAATAAGGCGATTTTGGGAAAGAGAGTATCTGCCGCAGGGAAGCTGCTACCATCAAATCTTTGCCCTCATTAGACTCCCCTCTGGAAGCGCTTTCACTGCAAGCTGCAGATTCCCTCCTAACAGCAAGCTTTAGTATAGGTTACTGAATTGAAACTTACTTTCGCCTAATAATGCGATTTTGTCAAAGAGAGTATCTCCCGCAGGGAAGCTGCTACCATCAAACGTTTGCCCTCGTTAGACTCCCCTCCGGAAGGGCTTTCACTGCACGCTGCAGATTCCCTCCTAACAGCAAGCTTTAGGATGGGGTACTGAATTGTAACTTACTTTCGCCTAATAATGTGATTTTGGCAAAGAGAGTATCTCCCGCAGGGAAGCTGCTACCATCAAATGTTTGCCCTCATTAGACTCCCCTCTGGAAGCGCTTTCACTGCAAGCTGCAGATTCCCTCCTAACAGCAAGCTTTAGGATAGGGTACTGAATTGTAACTTACTTTCGCCTAATAATGCGATTTTGGCAAAGAGAGTATCTCCCGCAGGGAAGCTGCTACCATCAAATGCTGGCTCTCGTTAGACTCCCCTCTGGAAGCGCTTTCACTGCAAGCTGCAGATTCCCTCCTAACAGCAAGCTTTAGGATAGGGTACTGAATTGTATCTTACTTTCGCCTAATAATGCGATTTTGGCAAAGAGAGTATCTCCCGCAGGGAAGCTGCTAACATCAAATGTTTGCCCTCGTTAGACTCCCCTCTGGAAGCGCTTTCACTGCAAGCTGCAGATTCCCTCCTAAAAGCAAGCTTTAGCATAAGGTACTGAATTGTAACTTAACTGCGGCTAATAAGGCGATTTTGGCAAAGAGAATATCTCCCGCAGGGAAGCTGCTACCATCAAATGTTTGCCCTCGTTAGACTCCCCTCTGGAAGCGCTTTCACTGCAAGCTGCAGATTCCCTCCTAACAGCAAGCTTTAGGATAGGGTACTGAATTGTAACTTAACTGGGGCTAATAATGCGATTTTGGCAAAGAGAATATCTCCCGCAGGGAAGCTGCTACCATCAAATGTTTGCCCTCATTAGACTCCCCTCCGGAAGCGCTTTCACTGCAAGCTGCAGATTCCCTCCTAACAGCAAGCTTTAGGATAGGGTACTGAATTGTAACTTACTTTCGCCTAATAATGCGATTTTGGCAAAGAGAGTATCTCCCGCAGGGAAGCTGCTACCATCAAATGTTTGCCCTCATTAGACTCCCCTCTGGAAGCGCTTTCACTGCAAGCTGCAGATTCCCTCCTAACAGCAAGCTTTAGGATAGGGTACTGAATTGTATCTTAACTGCGGCTAAAAAGGCGATTGTGGCAAAGAGAATATCTCCCGCAGGGAAGCTGCTACCATCAAATGTTTGCCCTCATTAGACTCCCCTCTGGTAGCGCTTTCACTGCAAGCTTCAGATTCCCTCCTAACAGCAAGCTTTAGGATAGGGTACTGAATTGTAACTTACTTTCGCCTAATAATGCGATTTTGGCAAAGAGAGTATGTCCCGCAGGGAAGCTGCTACCATCAAATGTTTGCCCTCATTAGACTCCCCTCTGGAAGCGCTTTCACTGCAAGCTGCAGATTCCCTCCTAACAGCAAGCTTTAGGATAGGGTACTGAATTGTATCTTACTTTCGCCTAATAATGCAATTTTGGCAAAGAGAGTATCTCCCGCAGGGAAGCTGATAACATCAAATGTTTGCCCTCATTAGACTCCCCTCTGGAAGCGCTTTCACTGCAAGCTGCTGATTCCCTCCTAACAGCAAGCTTTAGGATAGGGTACTAAATTGTAACTTAACTGCGGCTAATAAGGCGATTTTGGCAAAGAGAATATCTCCCGCAGGGAAGCTGCTACCATCAAATGTTTGCCCTCGTTAGATTCCCCTCTGGAAGTGCTTTCACTGCAAGCTGCAGATTCCCTCCTAACAGCAAGCTTTAGGATAGGGTACTGAATTGAAACTTAGTTTCGCCTAATAATGCGATTTTGGCAAAGAGAGTATCTCCCGCAGGGAAGCTGCTACCATCAAATGTTTGCCCTCATTAGACTCCCCTCTGGAAGCGCTTTCACTGCAAGCTGCAGATTCCCTCCTAACAGCAAGCTTTAGGATAGGGTACTGAATTGTAACTTATCTGCGTCTAATAAGGCGATTTTGGGAAAGAGAATATCTCCCGCAGGGAAGCTGCTACCATCAAATGTTTGCCCTCATTAGACTCCCCTCTGGAAGCGCTTTCACTGCAAGCTGCAGATTCCCTCCTAACAGCAAGCTTTAGCATAGGGTACTGAATTGTAATTTAACTGAGGCTAATAAGGCGATTTTGGCAAAGAGAGTATCTCCCGCAGGGAAGCTGTTACCATCAAATGTTTGCCCTCATTAGACTCCCCTCTGGAAGCGCTTTCACTGCAATCTGCAGATTCCCTCCTAACAGCAAGCTTTAGCATAGGGTACTGAATTGTAACTTAACTGCGGCTAATAATGCGATTATGGCAAAGAGAGTATCTCCCGCAGGGCAGCTGCTACCATCAAATGTTTGCCCTCATTAGACTCCCCTCTGGAAGCGCTTTCACTGCAAGCTGCAGATTCCCTCCTAACAGCAAGCTTTAGGATAGGGTACTGAATTGTAACTTACTTTCGCCTAATAATGCGATTTTGGCAAAGAGAGTATCTCCCGCAGGGAAGCTGCTACCATCAAATGTTTGCCCTCGTTAGACTCCCCTCTGGAAGCGCTTTCACTGCAAGCTGCAGATTCCCTCCTAACAGCAAGCTTTAGCATAGGGTACTGAATTGTAACTTACTTTCGCCTAATAATGCGATTTTGGCAAAGAGAGTATCTCCCGCATGGAAGCTGCTACCATCAAATGTTTGCCCTCATTAGACTCCCCTGTGGAAGCGCTTTCACTGCAAGCTGCAGATTCCCTCCTAACAGCAAGCTTTAGGATAGGGTACTGAATTGTAACTTACTTTCGCCTAATAATGAGATTTTGGCAAAGAGATTATCTCCCGCAGGGAAGCTGCTACCATCAAACGTTTGCTCTCGTTAGACTCCCCTCTGGAAGCGCTTTAACTGCAAGCTGCAGATTCCCTCCTAACAGCAAGCTTTAGGATAGGGTACTGAATTGTTACTTAACTGCGGCTAATAAGGCGATTGTGGCAAAGAGAATATCTCCCGCAGGGAAGCTGTTACCATCAAATGTTTGCCCTCATTAGACTCCCCTCTGGAAGCGCTTTCACTGCAAGCTGCAGATTCCCTCCTAACAGCAAGTTTTAGGATAGAGTACTGAATTGTATCTTAACTGCGGCGAATAAGGCAAAAGTGGAAAAGAGATTTTATCCCGCAGGGAAGCTGCTACCATCAAATGTTTGCCCTCGTTAGACTCCCCTCTGGAAGCGCTTTCACTGCAAGCTGCAGATTCCCTCCTAACAGCAAGCTTTAGTATAGGTTACTGAACTGAAACTTACTTTCGCCTAATAATGCGATTTTGTCAAAGAGAGTATCTCCCGCAGGGAAGCTGCTACCATCAAACGTTTGCCCTCGTTAGACTCCCCTCCGGAAGGGCTTTCACTGCAGGCTGCAGATTCCCTCCTAACAGCAAGCTTTAGGATGGGGTACTGAATTGTAACTTACTTTCGCCTAATAATGTGATTTTGGCAAAGAGAGTATCTCCCGCAGGGAAGCTGCTACCATCAAATGTTTGCCCTCATTAGACTCCCCTCTGGAAGCGCTTTCACTGCAAGCTGCAGATTCCCTCCTAACAGCAAGCTTTAGGATAGTGTACTGAATTGTAACTTACTTTCGCCTAATAATGCGATTTTGGCAAAGAGAGTATCTCCCGCAGGGAAGCTGCTACCATCAAATGCTGGCTCTCGTTAGACTCCCCTCTGGAAGCGCTTTCACTGCAAGCTGCAGATTCCCTCCTAACAGCAAGCTTTAGGATAGGGTACTGAATTGTAACTTACTTTCGCCTAATAATGCGATTTTTGCAAAGAGAGTATCTCCCGCAGGGAAGCTGCTACCATCAAATGTTTGCCCTCGTTAGACTCCCCTCTGGAAGCGCTTTCACTGCAAGCTGCAGATTCCCTCCTAACAGCAAGCTTTAGGATAGGGTACTGAATTGTAACTTAACTGGGGCTAATAATGCGATTGTGTCAAAGAGAATATCTCCCGCAGGGAAGCTGCTACCATCAAATGTTTGCCCTCATTAGACTCCCCTCTGGAAGCGCTTTCACTGCAAGCTGCAGATTCCCTCCTAACAGCAAGCTTTAGGATAGGGTACTGAATTGTAACTTACTTTCGCCTAATAATGCGATTTTGGCAAAGAGAGTATCTCCCGCAGGGAAGCTGCTACCATCAAATGTTTGCCCTCATTAGACTCCCCTCTGGAAGCGCTTTCACTGCAAGCTGCAGATTCCCTCCTAACAGCAAGCTTTAGGATAGGGTACTGAATTGTAACTTAACTGGGGCTAATAAGGCGATTTTGGCAAAGAGAATATCTCCCGCAGGGAAGCTGCTACCATCAAATGTTTGCCCTCATTAGACTCCCCTCTGGTAGCGCTTTCACTGCAAGCTGCAGATTCCCTCCTAACAGCAAGCTTTAGGATAGGGTACTGAATTGAAACTTACTTTCGCCTAATAATGCGATTTTGGCAAAGAGAGTATCTCCCGCAGGGAAGCTGCTACCATCAAATGTTTGCCCTCCTTAGACTCCCCTCTGGAAGCGCTTTCACTGCAAGCTGCAGATTCCCTCCTAACAGCAAGCTTTAGGATAGGGTACTGAATTGTAACTTACATTCGCCTAATAATGCGATTTTGGCAAAGAGAGTATGTCCCGCAGGGAAGCTGCTACCATCAAATGTTTGCCCTCATTAAACTCCCCTCTGGAAGCGCTTTCACTGCAATCTGCAGATTCCCTCCTAACAGCAAGCTTTAGGATAGTGTACTGAATTGTAACTTAACTGCGGCTAAAAAGGCGATTGTGGCAAAGAGAATATCTCCCGCAGGGAAGCTGCTACCATCAAATGTTTGCCCTCATTAGACTCCCCTCTGGTAGCGCTTTCACTGCAAGCTTCAGATTCCCTCCTAACAGCAAGCTTTAGGATAGGGTACTGAATTGTAACTTACTTTCGCCTAATAATGCGATTTTGGCAAAGACAGTATGTCCCGCAGGGAAGCTGCTACCATCAAATGTTTGCCCTCATTAGACTCCCCTCTGGAAGCGCTTTCACTGCAAGCTGCAGATTCCCTCCTAACAGCAAGCTTTAGGATAGGGTACTGAATTGTATCTTACTTTCGCCTAATAATGCAATTTTGGCAAAGAGAGTATCTCCCGCAGGGAAGCTGATAACATCAAATGTTTGCCCTCATTAG
The DNA here is from genome assembly GCF_032191515.1 of Phaenicophaeus curvirostris. NCBI lineage: Eukaryota > Metazoa > Chordata > Aves > Cuculiformes > Cuculidae > Phaenicophaeus > Phaenicophaeus curvirostris. Next base: position 65,132 of record NW_027206911.1, on the reverse strand, counting down.
ACTCCCCTCTGGAAGCGCTTTCACTGCAAGCTGCTGATTCCCTCCTAACAGCAAGCTTTAGGATAGGGTACTAAATTGTAACTTAACTGCGGCTAATAAGGCGATTTTGGCAAAGAGAATATCTCCCGCAGGGAAGCTGCTACCATCAAATGTTTGCCCTCGTTAGATTCCCCTCTGGAAGTGCTTTCACTGCAAGCTGCAGATTCCCTCCTAACAGCAAGCTTTAGGATAGGGTACTGAATTGAAACTTACTTTCGCCTAATAATGCGATTTTGGCAAAGAGAGTATCTCCCGCAGGGAAGCTGCTACCATCAAATGTTTGCCCTCATTAGACTCCCCTCTGGAAGCGCTTTCACTGCAAGCTGCAGATTCCCTCCTAACAGCAAGCTTTAGGATAGGGTACTGAATTGTAACTTATCTGCGTCTAATAAGGCGATTTTGGGAAAGAGAATATCTCCCGCAGGGAAGCTGCTACCATCAAATGTTTGCCCTCATTAGACTCCCCTCTGGAAGCGCTTTCACTGCAAGCTGCAGATTCCCTCCTAACAGCAAGCTTTAGCATAGGGTACTGAATTGTAATTTAACTGAGGCTAATAAGGCGATTTTGGCAAAGAGAGTATCTCCCGCAGGGAAGCTGTTACCATCAAATGTTTGCCCTCATTAGACTCCCCTCTGGAAGCGCTTTGACTGCAAGCTGCAGATTCCCTCCTAACAGCAAGCTTTAGGATAGGGTACTGAATTGTAACTTAACTGCGGCTAATAATGCGATTTTGGCAAAGAGAGTATCTCCCTCAGGGAAGCTGCTACCATCAAATGTTTGCCCTCATTAGACTCCCCTCTGGAAGCGCTTTCACTGCAAGCTGCAGATTCCCTCCTAACAGCAAGCTTTAGGATAGGGTACTGAATTGTAACTTACTTTCGCCTAATAATGCGATTTTGGCAAAGAGAGTATCTCCCGCAGGGAAGCTGCTACCATCAAATGTTTGCCCTCATTAGACTCCCCTCTGGAAGCGCTTTCACTGCAAGCTGCAGATTCCCTCCTAACAGCAAGCTTTAGGATAGGATACTGAATTGTAACTTACTTTCGCCTAATAATGCGATTTTGGCAAAGAGAGTATCTCCCGCATGGAAGCTGCTACCATCAAATGTTTGCCCTCATTAGACTCCCCTCTGGAAGCGCTTTCACTGCAAGCTGCAGATTCCCTCCTAACAGCAAGCTTTAGGATAGGGTACTGAATTGTAACTTACTTTCGCCTAATAATGAGATTTTGGCAAAGAGATTATCTCCCGCAGGGAAGCTGCTACCATCAAACGTTTGCCCTCGTTAGACTCCCCTCTGGAAGCGCTTTCACTGCAAGCTGCAGATTCCCTCCTAACAGCAAGCTTTAGGATAGGGTACTGAATTGTAACTTAGTTTCGCCTGATAAAGCGATTTTGGCAAAGAGAGTATCTCCCGCAGGGAAGCTGCTACCATCAAATGTTTGCCCTCATTAGACTCCCCTCTGGTAGCGCTTTCACTGCAAGCTGCAGATTCCCTCCTAAAAGCAAGCTTTAGGATAGGGTACTGAATTGTAACTTACTGTCGCCTAATAATGCGATTTTGGCAAAGAGAGTATCTCCCGCAGGGAAGCTGCTACCATCAAATGTTTGCCCTCATTAGACTCCCCTCTGGAAGCGCTTTCACTGCAAGCTGCAGATTCCCTCCTAACAGCAAGCTTTAGGATAGGGTACTGAATTGTAACTTACTTTCGCCTAATAATGAGATTTTGGCAAAGAGATTATCTCCCGCAGGGAAGCTGCTACCATCAAACGTTTGCCCTCGTTAGACTCCTCTCTGGAAGCGCATTAACTGCAAGCTGCAGATTCCCTCCTAACAGCAAGCTTTAGGATAGGGTACTGAATTATAACTTAACTGCGGCTAATAATGCGATTGTGGCAAAGAGAATATCTCCCGCAGGGAAGCTGTTACCATCAAATGTTTGCTCTCATTAGACTCCCCTCTGGAAGCGCTTTCACTGCAAGCTTCAGATTCCCTCCTAACAGCAAGCTTTAGGATAGTGTACTGAATTGTAACTTAACTGCGGCTAATAGGGCGATTTTGGCAAAGAGAGTATCTCCCGCAGGGAAGCTGCTACCATCAAATGTTTGCCCTCATTAGACTCCCCTCTGGAAGCGCTTTCACCTCAAGCTGCAGATTCCCTCCTAACAGCAAGCTTTAGGATAGGGTACTGAATTGTAACTTAACTGCGGCTAATAAGGCGATTTTGGCAAAGAGAATATCTCCCGCAGGGAAGCTGCTACCATCAAATGTTTGCCCTCCTTAGACTCCCCTCTGGAAGCGCTTTCTCTGCAAGCTGCAGATTCCCTCCTAACAGCAAGCTTTAGGATAGGGTACTGAACTGTAACTTACTTTCGCCTAATAATGCGATTATGGCAAAGAGAGTATCTCCCGCAGGGAAGCTGCTACCATCAAATGTTTGCCCTCATTAGACTCCCCTCTGGAAGCGCTTTCACTGCAAGCTGCAGATTCCCTCCTAACAGCAAGCTTTAGGATAGGGTACTGAATTGTAACTTACTTTCGCCTAATAATGCGATTTTGGCAAAGAGATTATCTCCCGCAGGGAAGCTGCTACCATCAAATGTTTGCCCTCAATAGACTCCCCTCTGGAAGCGCTTTCACTGCAAGCTGCAGATTCCCTCCTAACAGAAAGCTTTAGGATAGGGTACTGAATTGTAACTTAACTGCGGATAATAGGGCGATTGTGGCAAAGAGAGTATCTCCCGCAGGGAAGCTGCTACCATCAAATATTTGCCCTCATTAGACTCCCCTCTGGAACTGCTTTCACTGCAAGCTTCAGATTCCCTCCTAACAGCAAGCTTTAGGATAGGGTACTGAATTGTAACTTACTTTCGCCTAATAATGCGATTTTGGCAAAGAGAGTATCTCCCGCAGGGAAGCTGCTACCATCAAATGTTTGCCCTCATTAGACTCCCCTCTGGAAGCGCTTTCACTGCAAGCTGCAGATTCCCTCCTAACAGCAAGCTTTAGGATAGGGTACTGAATTGTAACTTACTTTCGCCTAATAATGCGATTTTGGCAAAGAGAGTATCTCCCGCAGGGAAGCTGCTACCATCAAATGTTTGCCCTCATTAGACTCCCCTCTGGAAGCGTTTTCACTGCAAGCTTCAGATTCCCTCCTAACAGCAAGCTTTAGGATAGGGTACTGAATTGTAACTTACTTTCGCCTAATAATGCGATTTTTGCAAAGAGATTATCTCCCGCAGGGAAGCTGCTACCATCAAATGTTTGCCCTCATTAGACTCCCCTCTGGAAGCGCTTTCACTGCAAGCTGCAGATTCCCTCCTAACAGCAAGCTTTAGCATAGGGTACTGAATTGTAACTTAACTGGGACTAATTAGGCGATTTTGGCAAAGAGAGTATCTCCCGCAGGGAAGCTGCTACCATCAAATGTTTGCCCTCATTAGACTCCCCTCTGGAAGCGCTTTCACTGCAAGCTGCAGATTCCCTCCTAACAGCAAGCTTTAGGATAGGGTACTGAATTGTAACTTACTTTCGCCTAATAATGCTATTTTGGCAAAGAGAGTATCTCCCGCAGGGAAGCTGCTACCATCATATGTTTGCCCTCATTAGACTCCCCTCTGGAAGCGCTTTCACTGCAAGCTGCAGATTCCCTCCTAACAGCAAGCTTTAGGATAGGGGACTGAATTGTAACTTACTTTCGCCTAATAATGCGATTTTGGCAAAGAGAGTATGTCCCGCAGGGAAGCTGCTACCATCAAATATTTGCCCTCATTAGACTCCCCTCTGGAAGCGCTTTCACTGCAAGCTGCAGATTCCCTCCTAACAGCAAGCTTTAGGATAGGGTACTGAATTGTATCTTACTTTCGCCTAATAATGCAATTTTGGCAAAGAGAGTATCTCCCGCAGGGAAGCTGATAACATCAAATGTTTGCCCTCATTAGACTCCCCTCTGGAAGCGCTTTCACTGCAAGCTGCTGATTCCCTCCTAACAGCAAGCTTTAGGATAGGGTACTAAATTGTAACTTAACTGCGGCTAATAAGGCGATTTTGGCAAAGAGAATATCTCCCGCAGGGAAGCTGCTACCATCAAATGTTTGCCCTCGTTAGATTCCCCTCTGGAAGTGCTTTCACTGCAAGCTGCAGATTCCCTCCTAACAGCAAGCTTTAGGATAGGGTACTGAATTGAAACTTACTTTCGCCTAATAATGCGATTTTGGCAAAGAGAGTATCTCCCGCAGGGAAGCTGCTACCATCAAATGTTTGCCCTCATTAGACTCCCCTCTGGAAGCGCTTTCACTGCAAGCTGCAGATTCCCTCCTAACAGCAAGCTTTAGGATAGGGTACTGAATTGTAACTTATCTGCGTCTAATAAGGCGATTTTGGGAAAGAGAATATCTCCCGCAGGGAAGCTGCTACCATCAAATGTTTGCCCTCATTAGACTCCCCTCTGGAAGCGCTTTCACTGCAAGCTGCAGATTCCCTCCTAACAGCAAGCTTTAGCATAGGGTACTGAATTGTAATTTAACTGAGGCTAATAAGGCGATTTTGGCAAAGAGAGTATCTCCCGCAGGGAAGCTGTTACCATCAAATGTTTGCCCTCATTAGACTCCCCTCTGGAAGCGCTTTGACTGCAAGCTGCAGATTCCCTCCTAACAGCAAGCTTTAGGATAGGGTACTGAATTGTAACTTAACTGCGGCTAATAATGCGATTTTGGCAAAGAGAGTATCTCCCGCAGGGAAGCTGCTACCATCAAATGTTTGCCCTAATTAGACTCCCCTCTGGAAGCGCTTTCACTGCAAGCTGCAGATTCCCTCCTAACAGCAAGCTTTAGGATAGGGTACTGAATTGTAACTTACTTTCGCCTAATAATGCGATTTTGGCAAAGAGAGTATCTCCCGCAGGGAAGCTGCTACCATCAAATGTTTGCCCTCATTAGACTCCCCTCTGGAAGCGCTTTCACTGCAAGCTGCAGATTCCCTCCTAACAGCAAGCTTTAGGATAGGATACTGAATTGTAACTTACTTTCGCCTAATAATGCGATTTTGGCAAAGAGAGTATCTCCCGCATGGAAGCTGCTACCATCAAATGTTTGCCCTCATTAGACTCCCCTCTGGAAGCGCTTTCACTGCAAGCTGCAGATTCCCTCCTAACAGCAAGCTTTAGGATAGGGTACTGAATTGTAACTTACTTTCGCCTAATAATGAGATTTTGGCAAAGAGATTATCTCCCGCAGGGAAGCTGCTACCATCAAACGTTTGCCCTCGTTAGACTCCCCTCTGGAAGCGCTTTCACTGCAAGCTGCAGATTCCCTCCTAACAGCAAGCTTTAGGATAGGGTACTGAATTGTAACTTAGTTTCGCCTGATAAAGCGATTTTGGCAAAGAGAGTATCTCCCGCAGGGAAGCTGCTACCATCAAATGTTTGCCCTCATTAGACTCCCCTCTGGTAGCGCTTTCACTGCAAGCTGCAGATTCCCTCCTAAAAGCAAGCTTTAGGATAGGGTACTGAATTGTAACTTACTGTCGCCTAATAATGCGATTTTGGCAAAGAGAGTATCTCCCGCAGGGAAGCTGCTACCATCAAATGTTTGCCCTCATTAGACTCCCCTCTGGAAGCGCTTTCACTGCAAGCTGCAGATTCCCTCCTAACAGCAAGCTTTAGGATAGGGTACTGAATTGTAACTTACTTTCGCCTAATAATGAGATTTTGGCAAAGAGATTATCTCCCGCAGGGAAGCTGCTACCATCAAACGTTTGCCCTCGTTAGACTCCCCTCTGGAAGCGCATTAACTGCAAGCTGCAGATTCCCTCCTAACAGCAAGCTTTAGGATAGGGTACTGAATTATAACTTAACTGCGGCTAATAATGCGATTGTGGCAAAGAGAATATCTCCCGCAGGGAAGGTGTTACCATCAAATGTTTGCTCTCATTAGACTCCCCTCTGGAAGCGCTTTCACTGCAAGCTTCAGATTCCCTCCTAACAGCAAGCTTTAGGATAGTGTACTGAATTGTAACTTAACTGCGGCTAATAGGGCGATTTTGGCAAAGAGAGTATCTCCCGCAGGGAAGCTGCTACCATCAAATGTTTGCCCTCATTAGACTCCCCTCTGGAAGCGCTTTCACTGCAAGCTGCAGATTCCCTCCTAACAGCAAGCTTTAGGATAGGGTACTGAATTGTAACTTACTTTCGCCTAATAATGCGATTTTGGCAAAGAGAGTATCTCCCGCAGGGAAGCTGCTACCATCAAATGTTTGCCCTCATTAGACTCCCCTCTGGAAGCGCTTTCACCTCAAGCTGCAGATTCCCTCCTAACAGCAAGCTTTAGGATATGGTACTGAATTGTAACTTAACTGCGGCTAATAAGGCGATTTTGGCAAAGAGAATATCTCCCGCAGGGAAGCTGCTACCATCAAATGTTTGCCCTCCTTAGACTCCCCTCTGGAAGCGCTTTCACTGCAAGCTGCAGATTCCCTCCTAACAGCAAGCTTTAGGATAGGGTACTGAATTGTAACTTACTTTCGCCTAATAATGCGATTATGGCAAAGAGAGTATCTCCCGCAGGGAAGCTGCTACCATCAAATGTTTGCCCTCATTAGACTCCCCTCTGGAAGCGCTTTCACTGCAAGCTGCAGATTCCCTCCTAACAGCAAGCTTTAGGATAGGGTACTGAATTGTAACTTACTTTCGCCTAATAATGCGATTTTGGCAAAGAGATTATCTCCCGCAGGGAAGCTGCTACCATCAAATGTTTGCCCTCAATAGACTCCCCTCTGGAAGCGCTTTCACTGCAAGCTGCAGATTCCCTCCTAACAGAAAGCTTTAGGATAGGGTACTGAATTGTAACTTAACTGCGGCTAATAGGGCGATTGTGGCAAAGAGAGTATCTCCCGCAGGGAAGCTGCTACCATCAAATGTTTGCCCTCATTAGACTCCCCTCTGGAACTGCTTTCACTGCAAGCTTCAGATTCCCTCCTAACAGCAAGCTTTAGGATAGGGTACTGAATTGTAACTTACTTTCGCCTAATAATGCGATTTTGGCAAAGAGAGTATCTCCCGCAGGGAAGCTGCTACCATCAAATGTTTGCCCTCATTAGACTCCCCTCTGGAAGCGCTTTCACTGCAAGCTGCAGATTCCCTCCTAACAGCAAGCTTTAGGATAGGGTACTGAATTGTAACTTACTTTCGCCTAATAATGCGATTTTGGCAAAGAGAGTATCTCCCGCAGGGAAGCTGCTACCATCAAATGTTTGCCCTCATTAGACTCCCCTCTGGAAGCGTTTTCACTGCAAGCTGCAGATTCCCTCCTAACAGCAAGCTTTAGGATAGGGTACTGAATTGTAACTTACTTTCGCCTAATAATGCGATTTTTGCAAAGAGATTATCTCCCGCAGGGAAGCTGCTACCATCAAATGTTTGCCCTCATTAGACTCCCCTCTGGAAGCGCTTTCACTGCAAGCTGCAGATTCCCTCCTAACAGCAAGCTTTAGCATAGGGTACTGAATTGTAACTTAACTGGGGCTAATTAGGCGATTTTGGCAAAGAGAGTATCTCCCGCAGGGAAGCTGCTACCATCAAATGTTTGCCCTCATTAAACTCCCCTCTGGAAGCGCTTTCACTGCAAGCTGCAGATTCCCTCCTAACAGCAAGCTTTAGGATAGGGTACTGAATTGTAACTTACTTTCGCCTAATAATGCTATTTTGGCAAAGAGAGTATCTCCCGCAGGGAAGCTGCTACCATCATATGTTTGCCCTCATTAGACTCCCCTCTGGAAGCGCTTTCACTGCAAGCTGCAGATTCCCTCCTAACAGCAAGCTTTAGGATAGGGCACTGAATTGTAACTTACTTTCGCCTAATAATGCGATTTTGGCAAAGAGAGTATCTCCCGCATGGAAGCTGCTACCATCAAATGTTTGCCCTCATTAGACTCCCCTCTGGAAGCGCTTTCACTGCAAGCTGCAGATTCCCTCCTAACAGCAAGCTTTAGGATAGGGTACTGAATTGTAACTTACTTTCGCCTAATAATGAGATTTTGGCAAAGAGATTATCTCCCGCAGGGAAGCTGCTACCATCAAACGTTTGCCCTCGTTAGACTCCCCTCTGGAAGCACATTAACTGCAAGCTGCAGATTCCCTCCTAACAGCAAGCTTTAGGATAGGGTACTGAATTGTAACTTAACTGCGGCTAATAATGCGATTGTGGCAAAGAGAATATCTCCCGCAGGGAAGCTGTTACCATCAAATGTTTGCTCTCATTAGACTCCCCTCTGGAAGCGCTTTCACTGCAAGCTTCAGATTCCCTCCTAACAGCAAGCTTTAGGATAGTGTACTGAATTGTAACTTAACTGCGGCTAATAGGGCGATTTTGGCAAAGAGAGTATCTCCCGCAGGGAAGCTGCTACCATCAAATGTTTGCCCTCGTTAGACTCCCCTCTGGAAGCGCTTTCACTGCAAGCTGCAGATTCCCTCCTAACAGCAAGCTTTAGGATAGGGTACTGAATTGTAACTTACTTTCGCCTAATAATGCGATTTTGGCAAAGAGAGTATCTCCCGCAGGGAAGCTGCTACCATCAAATGTTTGCCCTCATTAGACTCCCCTCTGGAAGCGTTTTCACCTCAAGCTGCAGATTCCCTCCTAACAGCAAGCTTTAGGATATGGTACTGAATTTTAACTTAACTGCGGCTAATAAGGCGATTTTGGCAAAGAGAATATCTCCCGCAGGGAAGCTGCTACCATCAAATGTTTGCCCTCATTAGACTCCCCTCTGGAAGCGCTTTCACTGCAAGCTGCAGATTCCCTCCTAACAGCAAGCTTTAGGATAGGGTACTGAATTGAAACTTACTTTCGCATAATAATGCGATTTTGGCAAAGAGAGTATCTCCCGCAGGGAAGCTGCTACCATCAAATGTTTGCCCTCATTAGACTCCCCTCTGGAAGCGTTTTCACTGCAAGCTGCAGATTCCCTCCTAACAGCAAGCTTTAGGATAGGGTACTGAATTGTAACTTACTTTCGCCTAATAATGCGATTTTTGCAAAGAGATTATCTCCCGCAGGGAAGCTGCTACCATCAAATGTTTGCCCTCGTTAGACTCCCCTCTGGAAGCGCTTTCACTGCAAGCTGCAGATTCCCTCCTAACAGCAAGCTTTAGGATAGGGTACTGAATTGTAACTTAACTGCGGCTAATAGGGCGATTTTGGCAAAGAGAATATCTCCCGCAGGGAAGCTGCTACCATCAAATGTTTGCCCTCATTAGACTCCCCTCTGGAAGCGCTTTCACTGCAAGCTGCAGATTCCCTCCTAACAGCAAGCTTTAGCACAGGGTACTGAATTGTAACTTACTTTCGCCTAATAATGCGATTTTGGCAAAGAGAGTATCTCCCGCAGGGAAGCTGCTACCATCAGATGTTTGCCCTCATTAGACTCCCCTCTGGAAGCGTTTTCACTGCAAGCTGCAGATTCCCTCCTAACAGCAAGCTTTAAGATAGGGTACTGAATTGTAACTTACTTTCGCCTAATAATGCGATATTTGCAAAGAGATTATCTCCCGCAGGGAAGCTGCTACCATCAAATGTTTGCCCTCCTTAGACTCCCCTCTGGAAGCGCTTTCACTGCAAGCTACAGATTCCCTCCTAACAGCAAGCTTTAGGATAGGGTACTGAATTGAAACTTACTTTCGCCTAATAATGCGATTTTGGCAAAGAGAGTATCTCCCGCAGGGAAGCTGCTACCATCAAATGTTTGCCCTCATTAGACTCCCCTCTGGAAGCGCTTTCACTGCAAGCTGCAGATTCCCTCCTAACAGCAAGCTTTAGGATAGGGTACTGAATTGTAACTTACTTTCGCCTAATAATGCGATTTTGGCAAAGAGAGTATCTCCCGCAGGGAAGCTGCTACCATCAAATGTTTGCCCTCATTAGACTCCCCTCTGGAAGCGCTTTCACTGCAAGCTGCAGATTCCCTCCTAACAGCAAGCTTTAGGATAGGGTACTGAATTGAAACTTACTTTCGCCTAATAATGCGATTTTGGCAAAGAGAGTATCTCCCGCAGGGAAGCTGCTACCATCAAATCTTTGCCCTCATTAGACTCCCCTCTGGAAGCGCTTTCACTGCAAGCTGCAGATTCCCTCCTAACAGCAAGCTTTAGGATAGTGTACTGAATTGTAACTTACTTTCGCCTAATAATGCGATTTTGGCAAAGAGAGTATCTCCCGCAGGGAAGCTGCTACCATCAAATGTTTGCCCTCATTAGACTCCCCTCTGGATGCGCTTTCACTGCAAGCTGCAGATTCCCTCCTAACAGCAAGCTTTAGGATAGGGTACTGAATTGTAACTTAACTGCGGCTAATAAGGCGATTTTGGCAAAGAGAATATCTCCCCCAGGGAAGCTGCTACCATCAAATGTTTGCCCTCGTTAGACTCCCCTCTGGAAGCGCTTTCACTGCAAGCTGCAGATTCCCTCCTAACAGCAAGCTTTAGGATAGGGTACTGAATTGAAACTTACTTTCGCATAATAATGCGATTTTGGCAAAGAGAGTATCTCCCGCAGGGAAGCTGCTACCATCAAATGTTTGCCCTCATTAGACTCCCCTCTGGAAGCGTTTTCACTGCAATCTGCAGATTCCCTCCTAACAGCAAGCTTTAGGATAGGGTACTGAATTGTAACTTACTTTCGCCTAATAATGCGATTTTGGCAAAGAGATTATCTCCCGCAGGGAAGCTGCTACCATCAAATGTTTGCCCTCAATAGACTCCCCTCTGGAAGCGCTTTCACTGCAAGCTGCAGATTCCCTCCTAACAGCAAGCTTTAGGATAGGGTACTGAATTGAAACTTAACTGGGGCTAATAAGGCGATTTTGGCAAAGAGAATATCTCCCGCAGGGAAGCTGCTACCATCAAATGTTTGCCCTCCTTAGAATCCCCTCTGGAAGCGCTTTCACTGCAAGCTGCAGATTCCCTCCTAACAGCAAGCTTTAGGATAGGGTACTGAATTGTAACTTACTTTCGGCTAATAATGCGATTTTGGCAAAGAGAGTATCTCCCGCAGGGAAGCTGCTACCATCAAATTTTTGCCCTCCTTAGACTCCCCTCTGGAAGCGCTTTCACTGCAAGCTGCAGATTCCCTCCTAACAGCAAGCTTTAGGATAGGGTACTGAATTGTAACTTAACTGCGGCTTATAAGGCGATTTTGGCAAAGAGAATATCTCCCGCAGGGAAGCTGCTACCATCAAATGTTTGCCCTCATTAGACTCCCCTCTGGAAGCGCTTTCACTGCAAGCTGCAGATTCCCTCCTAACAGCAAGCTTTAGGATAGGGTACTGAATTGAAACTTACTTTCGCCTAATAATGCGATTTTGGCAAAGAGAGTATCTCCCGCAGGGAAGCTGCTACCATCAAATGTTTGCCCTCATTAGACTCCCCTCTGGAAACGCTTTCACTGCAAGCTGCAGATTCCCTCCTAACAGCAAGCTTTAGGATAGGGTACTGAATTGTAACTTACTTTTGCCTAATAATGCGATTTTGGCAAAGAGAGTATCTCCCGCAGGGAAGCTGCTACCATCAAATGTTTGCCCTCATTAGACTCCCCTCTGGAAGCGCTTTCACTGCAAGCTGCAGATTCCCTCCTAACAGCAAGCTTTAGGATAGGGTACTGAATTGAAACTTACTTTCGCCTAATAATGCGATTTTGGCAAAGAGAGTATCTCCCGCAGGGAAGCTGCTACCATCAAATCTTTGCCCTCATTAGACTCCCCTCTGGAAGCGCTTTCACTGCAAGCTGCAGATTCCCTCCTAACAGCAAGCTTTAGGATAGTGTACTGAATTGTAACTTACTTTCGCCTAATAATGCGATTTTGGCAAAGAGAGTATCTCCCGCAGGGAAGCTGCTACCATCAAATGTTTGCCCTCATTAGACTCCCCTCTGGATGCGCTTTCACTGCAAGCTGCAGATTCCCTCCTAACAGCAAGCTTTAGGATAGGGTACTGAATTGTAACTTACTTTCGCCTAATAATGCGATTTTGGCAAAGAGAGTATCTCCCGCAGGGAAGCTGCTACCATCAAATGTTTGCCCTCGTTAGACTCCCCTCTGGAAGCGCTTTCACTGCAAGCTGCAGATTCCCTCCTAACAGCAAGCTTTAGGATAGGGTACTGAATTGAAACTTAACTGGGGCTAATAAGGCGATTTTGGCAAAGAGAATATCTCCCGCAGGGAAGCTGCTACCATCAAATGTTTGCCCTCCTTAGAATCCCCTCTGGAAGCGCTTTCACTGCAAGCTGCAGATTCCCTCCTAACAGCAAGCTTTAGGATAGGGTACTGAATTGTAACTTACTTTCGGCTAATAATGCGATTTTGGCAAAGAGAGTATCTCCCGCAGGGAAGCTGCTACCATCAAATTTTTGCCCTCCTTAGACTCCCCTCTGGAAGCGCTTTCACTGCAAGCTGCAGATTCCCTCCTAACAGCAAGCTTTAGGATAGGGTACTGAATTGTAACTTAACTGCGGCTAATAAGGCGATTTTGGCAAAGAGAATATCTCCCGCAGGGAAGCTGCTACCATCAAATGTTTGCCCTCATTAGACTCCCCTCTGGAAGCGCTTTCACTGCAAGCTGCAGATTCCCTCCTAACAGCAAGCTTTAGGATAGGGTACTGAATTGTAACTTACTTTCGCCTAATAATGCGATTTTGGCAAAGAGAGTATCTCCCGCAGGGAAGCTGCTACCATCAAATGTTTGCCCTCATTAGACTCCCCTCTGGAAACGCTTTCACTGCAAGCTGCAGATTCCCTCCTAACAGCAAGCTTTAGGATAGGGTACTGAATTGTAACTTACTTTCGCCTAATAATGCGATTTTGGCAAAGAGATTATCTCCCGCAGGGAAGCTGCTACCATCAAATGTTTGCCCTCAATAGACTCCCCTCTGGAAGCACTTTCACTGCAAGCTGCAGATTCCCTCCTAACAGCAAGCTTTAGGATAGGGTACTGAATTGTAACTTAACTGGGGCTAATTAGGCGATTGTGGCAAAGAGAGTATCTCCCGCAGGGAAGCTGCTACCATCAAATGTTTGCCCTCATTAGAATCCCCTCTGGAAGCGCTTTCACTGCAAGCTGCAGATTCCCTCCTAACAGAGAGTTTTAGGATAGGGTACTGAATTGTAACTTACTTTCGCATAATAATGCGATTTTGGCAAAGAGAGTATCTCCCGCAGGGAAGCTGCTACCATCAAATGTTTGCCCTCATTAGAATCCCCTCTGGAAGCGCTTTCACTGCAAGCTGCAGATTCCCTCCTAACAGCAAGCTTTAGGATAGGGTACTGAATTGAAACTTACTTTCGCCTAATAATGCGATTTTGGCAAAGAGAGTATCTCCCGCAGGGAAGCTGCTACCATCAAATGTTTGCCCTCATTAGACTCCCCTCTGGAAACGCTTTCACTGCAAGCTGCAGATTCCCTCCTAACAGCAAGCTTTAGGATAGGGTACTGAATTGAAACTTACTTTCGCCTAATAATGCGATTTTGGCAAAGGAGTATCTCCCGCAGGGAAGCTGCTACCATCAAATGTTTGCCCTCATTAGACTCCCCTCTGGAAGCGCTTTCACTGCAAGCTGCAGATTCCCTCCTAACAGCAAGCTTTAGGATAGTGTACTGAATTGTAACTTACTTTCGCCTAATAATGCGATTTTGGCAAAGAGAGTATCTCCCGCAGGGAAGCTGCTACCATCAAATGTTTGCCCTCATTAGACTCCCCTCTGGATGCGCTTTCACTGCAAGCTGCAGATTCCCTCCTAACAGCAGGCTTTAGGATAGGGTACTGAATTGTAACTTAACTGCGGCTAATAAGGCGATTTTGGCAAAGAGAATATCTCCCCCAGGGAAGCTGCTACCATCAAATGTTTGCCCTCATTAGACTCCCCTCTGGAAGCGCTTTCACTGCAAGCTGCAGATTCCCTCCTAACAGCAAGCTTTAGGATAGTGTACTGAATTGAAACTTACTTTCGCATAATAATGCGATTTTGGCAAAGAGAGTATCTCCCGCAGGGAAGCTGCTACCATCAAATGTTTGCCCTCATTAGACTCCCCTCTGGAAGCGTTTTCACTGCAAGCTGCAGATTCCCTCCTAACAGCAAGCTTTAGGATAGGGTACTGAATTGTAACTTACTTTCGCCTAATAATGCGATTTTGGCAAAGAGAGTATCTCCCGCAGGGAAGCTGCTACCATCAAATGTTTGCCCTCGTTAGACTCCCCTCTGGAAGCGCTTTCACTGCAAGCTGCAGATTCCCTCCTAACAGCAAGCTTTAGGATAGGGTACTGAATTGAAACTTAACTGGGTCTAATAAGGCGATTTTGGCAAAGAGAATATCTCCCGCAGGGAAGCTGCTACCATCAAATGTTTGCCCTCCTTAGAATCCCCTCTGGAAGCGCTTTCACTGCAAGCTGCAGATTCCCTCCTAACAGCAAGCTTTAGGATAGGGTACTGAATTGTAACTTACTTTCGGCTAATAATGCGATTTTGGCAAAGAGAGTATCTCCCGCAGGGAAGCTGCTACCATCAAATTTTTGCCCTCCTTAGACTCCCCTCTGGAAGCGCTTTCACTGCAAGCTGCAGATTCCCTCCTAACAGCAAGCTTTAGGATAGGGTACTGAATTGTAACTTAACTGCGGCTAATAAGGCGATTTTGGCAAAGAGAATATCTCCCGCAGGGAAGCTGCTACCATCAAATGTTTGCCCTCATTAGACTCCCCTCTGGAAGCGCTTTCACTGCAAGCTGCAGATTCCCTCCTAACAGCAAGCTTTAGGATAGGGTACTGAATTGTAACTTACTTTCGCCTAATAATGCGATTTTGGCAAAGAGAGTATCTCCCGCAGGGAAGCTGCTACCATCAAATGTTTGCCCTCATTAGACTCCCCTCTGGAAACGCTTTCACTGCAAGCTGCAGATTCCCTCCTAACAGCAAGCTTTAGGATAGGGTACTGAATTGTAACTTACTTTCGCCTAATAATGCGATTTTGGCAAAGAGATTATCTCCCGCAGGGAAGCTGCTACCATCAAATGTTTGCCCTCAATAGACTCCCCTCTGGAAGCACTTTCACTGCAAGCTGCAGATTCCCTCCTAACAGCAAGCTTTAGGATAGGGTACTGAATTGTAACTTAACTGGGGCTAATTAGGCGATTGTGGCAAAGAGAGTATCTCCCGCAGGGAAGCTGCTACCATCAAATGTTTGCCCTCCTTAGAATCCCCTCTGGAAGCGCTTTCACTGCAAGCTGCAGATTCCCTCCTAACAGAGAGTTTTAGGATAGGGTACTGAATTGTAACTTACTTTCGCATAATAATGCGATTTTGGCAAAGAGATTATCTCCCGCAGGGAAGCTGCTACCATCAAATGTTTGCCCTCATTAGAATCCCCTCTGGAAGCGCTTTCACTGCAAGCTGCAGATTCCCTCCTAACAGCAAGCTTTAGGATAGGGTACTGAATTGAAACTTACTTTCGCCTAATAATGCGATTTTGGCAAAGAGAGTATCTCCCGCAGGGAAGCTGCTACCATCAAATGTTTGCCCTCATTAGACTCCCCTCTGGAAACGCTTTCACTGCAAGCTGCAGATTCCCTCCTAACAGCAAGCTTTAGGATAGGATACTGAATTGTAACTTACTTTCGCCTAATAATGCGATTTTGGCAAAGAGAGTATCTCCCGCAGGGAAGCTGCTACCATCAAATGTTTGCCCTCATTAGACTCCCCTCTGGAAGCGCTTTCACTGCAAGCTGCAGATTCCCTCCTAACAGCAAGCTTTAGGATAGGGTACTGAATTGAAACTTACTTTCGCCTAATAATGCGATTTTGGCAAAGAGAGTATCTCCCGCAGGGAAGCTGCTACCATCAAATGTTTGCCCTCATTAGACTCCCCTCTGGAAGCGCTTTCACTGCAAGCTGCAGATTCCCTCCTAACAGCAAGCTTTAGGATAGTGTACTGAATTGTAACTTACTTTCGCCTAATAATGCGATTTTGGCAAAGAGAGTATCTCCCGCAGGGAAGCTGCTACCATCAAATGTTTGCCCTCATTAGACTCCCCTCTGGATGCGCTTTCACTGCAAGCTGCAGATTCCCTCCTAACAGCAGGCTTTAGGATAGGGTACTGAATTGTAACTTAACTGCGGCTAATAAGGCGATTTTGGCAAAGAGAATATCTCCCCCAGGGAAGCTGCTACCATCAAATGTTTGCCCTCATTAGACTCCCCTCTGGAAGCGCTTTCACTGCAAGCTGCAGATTCCCTCCTAACAGCAAGCTTTAGGATAGGGTACTGAATTGAAACTTACTTTCGCATAATAATGCGATTTTGGCAAAGAGAGTATCTCCCGCAGGGAAGCTGCTACCATCAAATGTTTGCCCTCATTAGACTCCCCTCTGGAAGCGTTTTCACTGCAATCTGCAGATTCCCTCCTAACAGCAAGCTTTAGGATAGGGTACTGAATTGTAACTTACTTTCGCCTAAAAATGCGATTTTGGCAAAGAGAGTATCTCCCGCAGGGAAGCTGCTACCATCAAATGTTTGCCCTCGTTAGACTCCCCTCTGGAAGCGCTTTCACTGCAAGCTGCAGATTCCCTCCTAACAGCAAGCTTTAGGATAGGGTACTGAATTGAAACTTAACTGGGGCTAATAAGGCGATTTTGGCAAAGAGAATATCTCCCGCAGGGAAGCTGCTACCATCAAATGTTTGCCCTCCTTAGAATCCCCTCTGGAAGCGCTTTCACTGCAAGCTGCAGATTCCCTCCTAACAGCAAGCTTTAGGATAGGGTACTGAATTGTAACTTACTTTCGGCTAATAATGCGATTTTGGCAAAGAGAGTATCTCCCGCAGGGAAGCTGCTACCATCAAATTTTTGCCCTCCTTAGACTCCCCTCTGGAAGCGCTTTCACTGCAAGCTGCAGATTCCCTCCTAACAGCAAGCTTTAGGATAGGGTACTGAATTGTAACTTAACTGCGGCTAATAAGGCGATTTTGGCAAAGAGAATATCTCCCGCAGGGAAGCTGCTACCATCAAATGTTTGCCCTCATTAGACTCCCCTCTGGAAGCGCTTTCACTGCAAGCTGCAGATTCCCTCCTAACAGCAAGCTTTAGGATAGGGTACTGAATTGTAACTTACTTTCGCCTAATAATGCGATTTTGGCAAAGAGAGTATCTCCCGCAGGGAAGCTGCTACCATCAAATGTTTGCCCTCATTAGACTCCCCTCTGGAAACGCTTTCACTGCAAGCTGCAGATTCCCTCCTAACAGCAAGCTTTAGGATAGGGTACTGAATTGTAACTTACTTTCGCCTAATAATGCGATTTTGGCAAAGAGATTATCTCCCGCAGGGAAGCTGCTACCATCAAATGTTTGCCCTCAATAGACTCCCCTCTGGAAGCACTTTCACTGCAAGCTGCAGATTCCCTCCTAACAGCAAGCTTTAGGATAGGGTACTGAATTGTAACTTAACTGGGGCTAATTAGGCGATTGTGGCAAAGAGAGTATCTCCCGCAGGGAAGCTGCTACCATCAAATGTTTGCCCTCCTTAGAATCCCCTCTGGAAGCGCTTCCACTGCAAGCTGCAGATTCCCTCCTAACAGAGAGTTTTAGGATAGGGTACTGAATTGTAACTTACTTTCGCATAATAATGCGATTGTGGCAAAGAGATTATCTCCCGCAGGAAAGCTGCTACCATCAAATGTTTGCCCTCATTAGAATCCCCTCTGGAAGCGCTTTCACTGCAAGCTGCAGATTCCCTCCTAACAGCAAGCTTTAGGATAGGGTACTAAATTGTAACTTATCTGCGGCTAATAAGGCGATTTTGGCAAAGAGAATATCTCCCGCAGGGAAGCTGCTACCATCAAATGTTTGCCCTCATTAGACTCCCCTCTGGAAGCGCTTTCACTGCAAGCTGCAGATTCCCTCCTAACAGCAAGCTTTAGTATAGGGTACTGAATTGTATCTTAACTGCGGCTAATAACGCGATATTGGCAAAGAGAGTATCTCCCGCAGGGAAGCTGCTACCATCAAATGTTTGCCCTCATTAGACTCCCCTCTGGAAGCGCTTTCACTGCAAGCTGCAGATTCCCTCCTAACAGCAAGCTTTAGGATAGGGTACTGAATTGTATCTTAACTGCGGCTAATAAGGCGATTATGTCAAAGAGAATATCTCCCGCAGGGAAGCTGCTACCATCAAATGTTTGCCCTCATTAGACTCCCCTCTGGACGTGCTTTCACTGCAAGCTGCAGATTCCCTCCTAACAGCAAGCTTTAGGATAGGGTACTGAATTGAAACCTACTTTCGCATAATAATGCGATTTTGGCAAAGAGAGTATCTCCCGCAGGGAAGCTGCTACCATCAAATGTTTGCCCTCATTAGACTCCCCTCTGGAAGCGTTTTCACTGCAAGCTGCAGATTCCCTCCTAACAGCAAGCTTTAGGATGGGGTACTGAATTGTAACTTACTTTCGCCTAATAATGCGATTTTTGCAAAGAGATTATCTCCCGCAGGGAAGCTGCTACCATCAAATGTTTGCCCTCATTAGACTCCCCTCTGGAAGCGCTTTCACTGCAAGCTTCAGATTCCCTCCTAACAGCAAGCTTTAGGATAGGGTACTGAATTGTAACTTACTTTCGCCTAATAATGCGATTTTGGCAAAGAGAGTATCTCCCGCAGGGAAGCTGCTACCATCAAATGTTTGCCCTCCTTAGACTCCCCTCTGGAAGCGCTTTCACTGCAAGCTGCAGATTCCCTCCTAACAGCAAGCTTTAGGATAGGGTACTGAATTGTAACTTACTTTCGCCTAATAATGCGATTTTGGCAAAGAGAGTATCTCCCGCAGGGAAGCTGCTACCATCAAATGTTTGCCCTCATTAGACTCCCCTCTGGAAGCGCTTTCACTGCAAGCTGCAGATTCCCTCCTAACAGCAAGCTTTAGGATAGTGTACTGAATTGTAACTTAACTGCGGCTAATAAGGCGATATTGGCAAAGAGAATATCTCCCGCAGGGAAGCTGCTACCATCAAATGTTTGCCCTCATTAGACTCCCCTCTGGAAGCGCTTTCACTGCAAGCTGCAGATTCCCTCCTAACAGCAAGCTTTAGGATAGGGTACTGAATTGAAACTTACTTTCGCCTAATAATGCGATTTTGGCAAAGAGAGTATCTCCCGCAGGGAAGCTGCTACCATCAAATGTTTGCCCTCATTAGACTCCCCTCTGGAAGCGTTTTCACTGCAAGCTGCAGATTCCCTCCTAACAGCAAGCTTTAGGATAGGGTACTGAATTGTAACTTACTTTCGCCTAATAATGCGATTTTGGCCAAGAATGTATCTCCCGCAGGGAAGCTGCTACCATCAAATGTTTGCCCTCGTTAGACTCCCCTCTGGAAGCGCTTTCACTGCAAGCTGCAGATTCCCTCCTAACAGCAAGCTTTAGGATAGGGTACTGAATTGTAACTTACTTTCGCCTAATAATGCGATTTTTGCAAAGAGAATATCTCCCGCAGGGAAGCTGCTACCATCAAATGTTTGCCCTCATTAGACTCCCCTCTGGAAGCACTTTCACTGCAAGCTGCAGATTCCCTCCTAACAGCAAGCTTTAGGATAGGGTACTGAATTGTAACTTAACTGGGGCTAATTAGGCGATTGTGGCAAAGAGAGTATCTCCCGCAGGGAAGCTGCTACCATCAAATGTTTGCCCTCCTTAGAATCCCCTCTGGAAGCGCTTCCACTGCAAGCTGCAGATTCCCTCCTAACAGAGAGTTTTAGGATAGGGTACTGAATTGTAACTTACTTTCGCATAATAATGCGATTGTGGCAAAGAGATTATCTCCCGCAGGAAAGCTGCTACCATCAAATGTTTGCCCTCATTAGAATCCCCTCTGGAAGCGCTTTCACTGCAAGCTGCAGATTCCCTCCTAACAGCAAGCTTTAGGATAGGGTACTAAATTGTAACTTATCTGTGGCTAATAAGGCGATTTTGGCAAAGAGAATATCTCCCGCAGGGAAGCTGCTACCATCAAATGTTTGCCCTCATTAGACTCCCCTCTGGAAGCGCTTTCACTGCAAGCTGCAGATTCCCTCCTAACAGCAAGCTTTAGTATAGGGTACTGAATTGTATCTTAACTGCGGCTAATAACGCGATATTGGCAAAGAGAGTATCTCCCGCAGGGCAGCTGCTACCATCAAATGTTTGCCCTCATTAGACTCCCCTCTGGAAGCGCTTTCACTGCAAGCTGCAGATTCCCTCCTAACAGCAAGCTTTAGGATAGGGTACTGAATTGTATCTTAACTGCGGCTAATAAGGCGATTATGTCAAAGAGAATATCTCCCGCAGGGAAGCTGCTACCATCAAATGTTTGCCCTCATTAGACTCCCCTCTGGAAGCGCTTTCACTGCAAGCTGCAGATTCCCTCCTAACAGCAAGCTTTAGGATAGGGTACTGAATTGAAACCTACTTTCGCCTAATAATGCGATTTTGGCAAAGAGAGTATCTCCCGCAGGGAAGCTGCTACCATCAAATGTTTGCCCTCATTAGACTCCCCTCTGGAAGCGTTTTCACTGCAAGCTGCAGATTCCCTCCTAACAGCAAGCTTTAGGATAGGGTACTGAATTGTAACTTACTTTCGCCTAATATTGCGATTTTTGCAAAGAGATTATCTCCCGCAGGGAAGCTGCTACCATCAAATGTTTGCCCTCATTAGACTCCCCTCTGGAAGCGCTTTCACTGCAAGCTTCAGATTCCCTCCTAACAGCAAGCTTTAGGATAGGGTACTGAATTGTAACTTACTTTCGCCTAATAATGCGATTTTGGCAAAGAGAGTATCTCCCGCAGGGAAGCTGCTACCATCAAATGTTTGCCCTCCTTAGACTCCCCTCTGGAAGCGCTTTCACTGCAAGCTGCAGATTCCCTCCTAACAGCAAGCTTTAGGATAGGGTACTGAATTGTAACTTACTTTCGCCTAATAATGCGATTTTGGCAAAGAGAGTATCTCCCGCAGGGAAGCTGCTACCATCAAATGTTTGCCCTCATTAGACTCCCCTCTGGAAGCGCTTTCACTGCAAGCTGCAGATTCCCTCCTAACAGCAAGCTTTAGGATAGTGTACTGAATTGTAACTTAACTGCGGCTAATAAGGCGATATTGGCAAAGAGAATATCTCCCGCAGGGAAGCTGCTACCATCAAATGTTTGCCCTCATTAGACTCCCCTCTGGAAGCGCTTTCACTGCAGGCTGCAGATTCCCTCCTAACAGCAAGCTTTAGGATAGGGTACTGAATTGAAACTTACTTTCGCCTAATAATGCGATTTTGGCAAAGAGAGTATCTCCCGCAGGGAAGCTGCTACCATCAAATGTTTGCCCTCATTAGACTCCCCTCTGGAAGCGTTTTCACTGCAAGCTGCAGATTCCCTCCTAACAGCAAGCTTTAGGATAGGGTACTGAATTGTAACTTACTTTCGCCTAATAATGCGATTTTGGCCAAGAATGTATCTCCCGCAGGGAAGCTGCTACCATCAAATGTTTGCCCTCGTTAGACTCCCCTCTGGAAGCGCTTTCACTGCAAGCTGCAGATTCCCTCCTAACTGCAAGCTTTAGGATAGGGTACTGAACTGTAACTTACTTTCGCCTAATAATGCGATTTTGGCAAAGAGAGTATGTCCCGCAGGGAAGCTGCTACCATCAAATGTTTGCCCTCATTAGACTCCCCTCTGGAAGCGCTTTCACTGCAAGCTGCAGATTCCCTCCTAACAGCAAGCTTTAGGATAGGGTACTGAATTGTAACTTACTTTCGCCTAATAATGCGATTTTGGCAAAGAGAGTATCTCCCGCAGGGCAGCTGCTACCATCAAATGTTTGCCCTCATTAGACTCCCCTCTGGAAGCGTTTTCACTGCAAGCTGCAGATTCCCTCCTAACAGCAAGCTTTAGGATACGGTACTGAATTGTAACTTACTTTCGCCTAATAATGCGATTTTGGCAAAGAGAGTATCTCCCGCAGGGCAGCTGCTACCATCAAATGTTTGCCCTCATTAGACTCCCCTCTGGAAGCGCTTTCACTGCAAGCTGCAGATTCCCTCCTAACAGCAAGCTTTAGGATAGGGTACTGAATTGTAACTTACTTTCGCCTAATAATGCGATTTTGGCAAAGAGAGTATCTCCCGCAGGGAAGCTGCTACCATCAAATGTTTGCCCTCATTAGACTCCCCTCTGGAAGCGCTTTCACTGCAAGCTGCAGATTCCCTCCTAACAGCAAGCTTTAGGATAGGGTACTGAATTGTAACTTAACTGCGGCTAATAAGGCGATTGTGGCAAAGAGAGTATCTCCCGCAGGGAAGCTGCTACCATCAAATGTTTGCCCTCCTTAGACTCCCCTCTGGAAGCGCTTTCACTG
This sequence comes from Phaenicophaeus curvirostris, assembly GCF_032191515.1. Lineage (NCBI taxonomy): Eukaryota > Metazoa > Chordata > Aves > Cuculiformes > Cuculidae > Phaenicophaeus > Phaenicophaeus curvirostris. The sequence goes on along the minus strand of NW_027206911.1, from coordinate 42,697 downwards.
CAAGCTGCAGATTCCCTCCTAACAGCAAGCTTTAGGATAGGGTACTGAATTGTAACTTACTTTCGCCTAATAATGCGATTTTGGCAAAGAGAGTATCTCCCGCAGGGAAGCTGCTACCATCAAATGTTTGCCCTCATTAGACTCCCCTCTGGAAGCGCTTTCACTGCAAGCTGCAGATTCCCTCCTAACAGCAAGCTTTAGGATAGGGTACTGAATTGTAACTTACTTTCGCCTAATAATGCGATTTTGGCAAAGAGAGTATCTCCCGCAGGGAAGCTGCTACCATCAAATGTTTGCCCTCATTAGACTCCCCTCTGGAAGCGCTTTCACTGCAAGCTGCAGATTCCCTCCTAACAGCAAGCTTTAGGATAGGGTACTGAATTGTAACTTAACTGCGGCTAATAAGGCGATTTTGGCAAAGAGAATATCTCCCGCAGGGAAGCTGCTACCATCAAATGTTTGCCCTCATTAGACTCCCCTCTGGAAGCGCTTTCACTGCAAGCTGCAGATTCCCTCCTAACAGCAAGCTTTAGGATAGGGTACTGAATTGTAACTTACTTTCGCCTAATAATGCGATTTTGGCAAAGAGAGTATCTCCCGCAGGGAAGCTGCTACCATCAAATGTTTGCCCTCATTAGACTCCCCTCTGGAAACGCTTTCACTGCAAGCTGCAGATTCCCTCCTAACAGCAAGCTTTAGGATAGGGTACTGAATTGTAACTTACTTTCGCCTAATAATGCGATTTTGGCAAAGAGATTATCTCCCGCAGGGAAGCTGCTACCATCAAATGTTTGCCCTCAATAGACTCCCCTCTGGAAGCACTTTCACTGCAAGCTGCAGATTCCCTCCTAACAGCAAGCTTTAGGATAGGGTACTGAATTGTAACTTAACTGGGGCTTATTAGGCGATTGTGGCAAAGAGAGTATCTCCCGCAGGGAAGCTGCTACCATCAAATGTTTGCCCTCCTTAGAATCCCCTCTGGAAGCGCTTCCACTGCAAGCTGCAGATTCCCTCCTAACAGAGAGTTTTAGGATAGGGTACTGAATTGTAACTTACTTTCGCATAATAATGCGATTTTGGCAAAGAGATTATCTCCCGCAGGAAAGCTGCTACCATCAAATGTTTGCCCTCATTAGAATCCCCTCTGGAAGCGCTTTCACTGCAAGCTGCAGATTCCCTCCTAACAGCAAGCTTTAGGATAGGGTACTAAATTGTAACTTATCTGCGGCTAATAAGGCGATTTTGGCAAAGAGAATATCTCCCGCAGGGAAGCTGCTACCATCAAATGTTTGCCCTCATTAGACTCCCCTCTGGAAGCGCTTTCACTGCAAGCTGCAGATTCCCTCCTAACAGCAAGCTTTAGGATAGGGTACTGAATTGTATCTTAACTGCGGCTAATAACGCGATATTGGCAAAGAGAGTATCTCCCGCAGGGAAGCTGCTACCATCAAATGTTTGCCCTCATTAGACTCCCCTCTGGAAGCGCTTTCACTGCAAGCTGCAGATTCCCTCCTAACAGCAAGCTTTAGGATAGGGTACTGAATTGTATCTTAACTGCGGCTAATAAGGCGATTATGTCAAAGAGAATATCTCCCGCAGGGAAGCTGCTACCATCAAATGTTTGCCCTCATTAGACTCCCCTCTGGAAGCGCTTTCACTGCAAGCTGCAGATTCCCTCCTAACAGCAAGCTTTAGGATAGGGTACTGAATTGAAACCTACTTTCGCATAATAATGCGATTTTGGCAAAGAGAGTATCTCCCGCAGGGAAGCTGCTACCATCAAATGTTTGCCCTCATTAGACTCCCCTCTGGAAGCGTTTTCACTGCAAGCTGCAGATTCCCTCCTAACAGCAAGCTTTAGGATGGGGTACTGAATTGTAACTTACTTTCGCCTAATATTGCGATTTTTGCAAAGAGATTATCTCCCGCAGGGAAGCTGCTACCATCAAATGTTTGCCCTCATTAGACTCCCCTCTGGAAGCGCTTTCACTGCAAGCTTCAGATTCCCTCCTAACAGCAAGCTTTAGGATAGGGTACTGAATTGTAACTTACTTTCGCCTAATAATGCGATTTTGGCAAAGAGAGTATCTCCCGCAGGGAAGCTGCTACCATCAAATGTTTGCCCTCATTAGACTCCCCTCTGGAAGCGCTTTCACTGCAAGCTGCAGATTCCCTCCTAACAGCAAGCTTTAGGATAGGGTACTGAATTGTAACTTACTTTCGCCTAATAATGCGATTTTGGCAAAGAGAGTATCTCCCGCAGGGAAGCTGCTACCATCAAATGTTTGCCCTCATTAGACTCCCCTCTGGAAGCGCTTTCACTGCAAGCTGCAGATTCCCTCCTAACAGCAAGCTTTAGGATAGTGTACTGAATTGTAACTTAACTGCGGCTAATAAGGCGATTTTGGCAAAGAGAATATCTCCCGCAGGGAAGCTGCTACCATCAAATGTTTGCCCTCATTAGACTCCCCTCTGGAAGCGCTTTCACTGCAAGCTGCAGATTCCCTCCTAACAGCAAGCTTTAGGATAGGGTACTGAATTGAAACTTACTTTCGCCTAATAATGCGATTTTGGCAAAGAGAGTATCTCCCGCAGGGAAGCTGCTACCATCAAATGTTTGCCCTCATTAGACTCCCCTCTGGAAGCGTTTTCACTGCAAGCTGCAGATTCCCTCCTAACAGCAAGCTTTAGGATAGGGTACTGAATTGTAACTTACTTTCGCCTAATAATGCGATTTTGGCCAAGAATGTATCTCCCGCAGGGAAGCTGCTACCATCAAATGTTTGCCCTCGTTAGACTCCCCTCTGGAAGCGCTTTCACTGCAAGCTGCAGATTCCCTCCTAACAGCAAGCTTTAGGATAGGGTACTGAATTGTAACTTACTTTCGCCTAATAATGCGATTTTGGCAAAGAGAATATCTCCCGCAGGGAAGCTGCTACCATCAAATGTTTGCCCTCATTAGACTCCCCTCTGGAAGCGCTTTCACTGCAAGCTGCAGATTCCCTCCTAACAGCAAGCTTTAGGATAGGGTACTGAATTGTAACTTACTTTCGCCTAATAATGCGATTTTGGCAAAGAGAGTATATCCCGCAGGGCAGCTGCTACCATCAAATGTTTGCCCTCATTAGACTCCCCTCTGGAAGCGCTTTCACTGCAAGCTGCAGATTCCCTCCTAACAGCAAGCTTTAGGATAGGGTACTGAATTGTAACTTACTTTCGCCTAATAATGCGATTTTGGCAAAGAGAGTATCTCCCGCAGGGAAGCTGCTACCATCAAATGTTTGCCCTCATTAGACTCCCCTCTGGAAGCGCTTTCACTGCAAGCTGCAGATTCCCTCCTAACAGCAAGCTTTAGGATAGGGTACTGAATTGTAACTTACTTTCGCCTAATAATGCGATTTTGGCAAAGAGAGTATCTCCCACAGGGAAGCTGCTACCATCAAATGTTTGCCCTCATTAGACTCCCCTCTGGAAGCGCTTTCACTGCAAGCTGCAGATTCCCTCCTAACAGCAAGCTTTAGGATAGGGTACTGAATTGTAACTTACTTTCGCCTAATAATGCGATTTTGGCAAAGAGAGTATCTCCCGCAGGGAAGCTGCTACCATCAAATGTTTGCCCTCATTAGACTCCCCTCTGGAAGCGCTTTCACTGCAAGCTGCAGATTCCCTCCTAACAGCAAGCTTTAGGATAGGGTACTGAATTGTAACTTAACTGCGGCTAATAAGGCGATTTTGGCAAAGAGAGTATCTCCCGCAGGGAAGCTGCTACCATCAAATGTTTGCCCTCATTAGACTCCCCTCTGGAAGCGCTTTCACTGCAAGCTGCAGATTCCCTCCTAACAGCAAGCTTTAGGATAGGGTCCTGAATTGTAACTTACTTTCGCCTAATAATGCGATTTTGGCAAAGAGAGTATCTCCCGCAGGGAAGCTGCTACCATCAAATGTTTGCCCTCATTAGACTCCCCTCTGGAAGCGCTTTCACTGCAAGCTGCAGATTCCCTCCTAACAGCAAGCTTTAGGATAGGGTACTGAATTGTAACTTAACTGCGGCTAATAGGGCGATTTTGGCAAAGAGAGTATCTCCCGCAGGGAAGCTGCTACCATCAAATGTTTGCCCTCATTAGACTCCCCTCTGGAAGCGCTTTCACTGCAAGCTTCAGATTCCCTCCTAACAGCAAGCTTTAGGATAGGGTACTGAATTGTAACTTACTTTCGCATAATAATGAGATTTTGGCAAAGAGAGTATCTCCCGCAGGGAAGCTGCTACCATCAAATGTTTGCCCTCGTTAGACTCCCCTCTGGAAGCGCTTTCACTGCAAGCTGCAGATTCCCTCCTAACAGCAAGCTTTAGGATAGGGTACTGAATTGTAACTTAACTGCGGCGAATAAGGCGATTGTGGCAAAGAGAATATCTCCCGCAGGGAAGCTGCTACCATCAAATGTTTGCCCTCATTAGACTCCCCTCTGGAAGCGCTTTCACTGCAAGCTGCAGATTCCCTCCTAACAGCAAGCTTTAGGATAGGGTACTGAATTGTAACTTACTTTCGCCTAATAATGCGATTTTGGCAAAGAGAGTATCTCCCGCAGGGAAGCTGCTACCATCAAATGTTTGCCCTCATTAGACTCCCCTCTGGAAGCGTTTTCACTGCAAGCTGCAGATTCCCTCCTAACAGCAAGCTTTAGGATAGGGTACTGAATTGTAACTTACTTTCGCCTAATAATGCGATTTTTGCAAAGAGATTATCTCCCGCAGGGAAGCTGTTACCATCAAATGTTTGCCCTCATTAGACTCCCCTCTGGAAGCGCTTTCACTGCAAGCTGCAGATTCCCTCCTAACATCAAGCTTTAGGATAGGGTACTGATTTGAAACTTACTTTCGCCTAATAATGCGATTTTGGCAAAGAGAGTATCTCCCGCAGGGAAGCTGCTACCATCAAATGTTTGCCCTCCTTAGACTCCCCTCTGGAAGCGCTTTCACTGCAAGCTGCAGATTCCCTCCTAACAGCAAGCTTTAGGATAGGGTACTGAATTGTATCTTATCTGCGGCTAATAAGGCGATTTTGGGAAAGAGATTATCTCCCGCATGGAAGCTGCTACCATCAAATGTTTGCCCTCCTTAGACTCCCCTCTGGAAGCGCTTTCACTGCAAGCTGCAGATTCCCTCCTAACAGCAAGCTTTAGGATAGGGTACTGAATTGTAACTTAACTGCGGCTAATAATGCGATTTTGGCAAAGAGAGTATCTCCCGCAGGGAAGCTGCTACCATCAAATGTTTGCCCTCCTTAGACTCCCCTCTGGAAGCGCTTTCACTGCAAGCTGCAGATTCCCTCCTAACAGCAAGCTTTAGGATAGGGTACTGAATTGTAACTTAACTGCGGCTAATAAGGCGATTATGGCAAAGAGAATATCTCCCGCAGGGAAGCTGCTACCATCAAATGTTTGCCCTCATTAGACTCCCCTCTGGAAGCGCTTTCACTGCAAGCTGCAGATTCCCTCCTAACAGCAAGCTTTAGGATAGGGTACTGAATTGAAACTTACTTTCGCCTAATAATGCGATTTTGGCAAAGAGAGTATCTCCCGCAGGGAAGCTGCTACCATCAAATGTTTGCCCTCGTTAGACTCCCCTCTGGAAGCGCTTTCACTGCAAGCTTCAGATTCCCTCCTAACAGCAAGCTTTAGGATAGGGTACTGAATTGTAACTTACTTTCGCCTAATAATGCGATTTTGGCAAAGAGAGTATCTCCCGCAGGGAAGCTGCTACCATCAAATGTTTGCCCTCCTTAGACTCCCCTCTGGAAGCGCTTTCACTGCAAGCTGCAGATTCCCTCCTAACAGCAAGCTTTAGGATAGGGTACTGAATTGTAACTTAACTGGGGCTAATAAGGCGATTTTGGCAAAGAGAGTATCTCCCGCAGGGAAGCTGCTACCATCAAATGTTTGCCCTCCTTAGACTCCCCTCTGGAAGCGCTTTCACTGCAAGCTGCAGATTCCCTCCTAACAGCAAGCTTTAGGATAGGGTACTGAATTGTAACTTACTTTCGCCTAATAATGCGATTTTGGCAAAGAGAGTATCTCCCGCAGGGAAGCTGCTACCATCAAATGTTTGCCCTCCTTAGACTCCCCTCTGGAAGCGCTTTCACTGCAAGCTGCAGATTCCCTCCTAACAGCAAGCTTTAGGATAGGGTACTGAATTGTAACTTACTTTCGCCTAATAATGCGATTATGGCAAAGAGACTATCTCCCGCAGGGAAGCTGCTACCATCAAATGTTTGCCCTCATTAGACTCCCCTCTGGAAGCGCTTTCACTGCAAGCTGCAGATTCCCTCCTAACAGCAAGCTTTAGGATAGGGTACTGAATTGTAACTTAACTGCGGCTAATAAGGCGATTTTGGCAAAGAGAATATCTCCCGCAGGGAAGCTGCTACCATCAAATGTTTGCCCTCATTAGACTACCCTCTGGAAGCGTTTTCACTGCAAGCTGCAGATTCCCTCCTAACAGCAAGCTTTAGGATAGGGTACTGAATTGTAACTTACTTTCGCCTAATAATGCGATTTTTGCAAAGAGATTATCTCCCGCAGGGAAGCTGCTACCATCAAATGTTTGCCCTCATTAGACTCCCCTCTGGAAGCGCTTTCACTGCAAGCTTCAGATTCCCTCCTAACAGCAAGCTTTAGGATAGGGTACTGAATTGTAACTTAACTGGGGCTAATAAGGCGATTTTGGCAAAGAGAATATCTCCCGCAGGGAAGCTGCTACCATCAAATGTTTGCCCTCATTAGACTCCCCTCTGGAAGCGCTTTCACTGCAAGCTGCAGATTCCCTCCTAACAGCAAGCTTTAGGATAGGGTACTGAATTGTAACTTACTTTCGCCTAATAATGCGATTTTGGCAAAGAGATTATCTCCCGCAGGGAAGCTGCTACCATCAAATGTTTGCCCTCCTTAGACTCCCCTCTGGAAGCGCTTTCACTGCAAGCTGCAGATTCCCTCCTAACAGCAAGCTTTAGGATAGGGTACTGAATTGTAACTTAACTGCGGCTAATAGGGCGATTTTGGCAAAGAGAGTATCTCCCGCAGGGAAGCTGCTACCATCAAATGTTTGCCCTCGTTAGACTCCCCTCTGGAAGCGCTTTAACTGCAAGCTGCAGATTCCCTCCTAACAGGAAGCTTTAGGATAGGGTACTGAATTGTAACTTACTTTCGCCTAATAATGCGATTTTGGCAAAGAGAGTATCTCCCGCAGGGAAGCTGCTACCATCAAATGTTTGCCCTCATTAGACTCCCCTCTGGAAGCGCTTTCACTGCAAGCTGCAGATTCCCTCCTAACAGCAAGCTTTAGGATAGGGTACTGAATTGAAACTTACTTTCGCCTAATAATGCGATTTTGGCAAAGAGAGTATCTCCCGCAGGGAAGCTGCTACCATCAAATCTTTGCCCTCATTAGACTCCCCTCTGGAAGCGCTTTCACTGCAAGCTGCAGATTCCCTCCTAACAGCAAGCTTTAGGATAGTGTACTGAATTGTAACTTACTTTCGCCTAATAATGCGATTTTGGCAAAGAGAGTATCTCCCGCAGGGAAGCTGCTACCATCAAATGTTTGCCCTCATTAGACTCCCCTCTGGATGCGCTTTCACTGCAAGCTGCAGATTCCCTCCTAACAGCAAGCTTTAGGATAGGGTACTGAATTGTAACTTAACTGCGGCTAATAAGGCGATTTTGGCAAAGAGAATATCTCCCCCAGGGAAGCTGCTACCATCAAATGTTTGCCCTCGTTAGACTCCCCTCTGGAAGCGCTTTCACTGCAAGCTGCAGATTCCCTCCTAACAGCAAGCTTTAGGATAGGGTACTGAATTGAAACTTACTTTCGCATAATAATGCGATTTTGGCAAAGAGAGTATCTCCCGCAGGGAAGCTGCTACCATCAAATGTTTGCCCTCATTAGACTCCCCTCTGGAAGCGTTTTCACTGCAATCTGCAGATTCCCTCCTAACAGCAAGCTTTAGGATAGGGTACTGAATTGTAACTTACTTTCGCCTAATAATGCGATTTTGGCAAAGAGATTATCTCCCGCAGGGAAGCTGCTACCATCAAATGTTTGCCCTCGTTAGACTCCCCTCTGGAAGCGCTTTCACTGCAAGCTGCAGATTCCCTCCTAACAGCAAGCTTTAGGATAGGGTACTGAATTGAAACTTAACTGGGGCTAATAAGGCGATTTTGGCAAAGAGAATATCTCCCGCAGGGAAGCTGCTACCATCAAATGTTTGCCCTCCTTAGAATCCCCTCTGGAAGCGCTTTCACTGCAAGCTGCAGATTCCCTCCTAACAGCAAGCTTTAGGATAGGGTACTGAATTGTAACTTACTTTCGGCTAATAATGCGATTTTGGCAAAGAGAATATCTCCCGCAGGGAAGCTGCTACCATCAAATGTTTGCCCTCATTAGACTCCCCTCTGGAAGCGCTTTCACTGCAAGATGCAGATTCCCTCCTAACAGCAAGCTTTAGGATAGGGTACTGAATTGAAACTTACTTTCGCCTAATAATGCGATTTTGGCAAAGAGAGTATCTCCCGCAGGGAAGCTGCTACCATCAAATGTTTGCCCTCGTTAGACTCCCCTCTGGAAGCGCTTTCACTGCAAGCTTCAGATTCCCTCCTAACAGCAAGCTTTAGGATAGGGTACTGAATTGTAACTTACTTTCGCCTAATAATGCGATTTTGGCAAAGAGAGTATCTCCCGCAGGGAAGCTGCTACCATCAAATGTTTGCCCTCCTTAGACTCCCCTCTGGAAGCGCTTTCACTGCAAGCTGCAGATTCCCTCCTAACAGCAAGCTTTAGGATAGGGTACTGAATTGTAACTTAACTGGGGCTAATAAGGCGATTTTGGCAAAGAGAGTATCTCCCGCAGGGAAGCTGCTACCATCAAATGTTTGCCCTCCTTAGACTCCCCTCTGGAAGCGCTTTCACTGCAAGCTGCAGATTCCCTCCTAACAGCAAGCTTTAGGATAGGGTACTGAATTGTAACTTACTTTCGCCTAATAATGCGATTTTGGCAAAGAGAGTATCTCCCGCAGGGAAGCTGCTACCATCAAATGTTTGCCCTCCTTAGACTCCCCTCTGGAAGCGCTTTCACTGCAAGCTGCAGATTCCCTCCTAACAGCAAGCTTTAGGATAGGGTACTGAATTGTAACTTACTTTCGCCTAATAATGCGATTATGGCAAAGAGACTATCTCCCGCAGGGAAGCTGCTACCATCAAATGTTTGCCCTCATTAGACTCCCCTCTGGAAGCGCTTTCACTGCAAGCTGCAGATTCCCTCCTAACAGCAAGCTTTAGGATAGGGTACTGAATTGTAACTTAACTGCGGCTAATAAGGCGATTTTGGCAAAGAGAATATCTCCCGCAGGGAAGCTGCTACCATCAAATGTTTGCCCTCATTAGACTCCCCTCTGGAAGCGTTTTCACTGCAAGCTGCAGATTCCCTCCTAACAGCAAGCTTTAGGATAGGGTACTGAATTGTAACTTACTTTCGCCTAATAATGCGATTTTTGCAAAGAGATTATCTCCCGCAGGGAAGCTGCTACCATCAAATGTTTGCCCTCATTAGACTCCCCTCTGGAAGCGCTTTCACTGCAAGCTTCAGATTCCCTCCTAACAGCAAGCTTTAGGATAGGGTACTGAATTGTAACTTAACTGGGGCTAATAAGGCGATTTTGGCAAAGAGAATATCTCCCGCAGGGAAGCTGCTACCATCAAATGTTTGCCCTCATTAGACTCCCCTCTGGAAGCGCTTTCACTGCAAGCTGCAGATTCCCTCCTAACAGCAAGTTTTAGGATAGGGTACTGAATTGAAACTTACTTTCGCCTAATAATGCGATTTTGGCAAAGAGAGTATCTCCCGCAGGGAAGCTGCTACCATCAAATGTTTGCCCTCATTAGACTCCCCTCTGGAAGCGCTTTCACTGCAAGCTGCAGATTCCCTCCTAACAGCAAGCTTTAGGATAGGGTACTGAATTGTAACTTACTTTCGCCTAATAATGCGATTTTGGCAAAGAGATTATCTCCCGCAGGGAAGCTGCTACCATCAAATGTTTGCCCTCCTTAGACTCCCCTCTGGAAGCGCTTTCACTGCAAGCTGCAGATTCCCTCCTAACAGCAAGCTTTAGGATAGGGTACTGAATTGTAACTTAACTGCGGCTAATAGGGCGATTTTGGCAAAGAGAGTATCTCCCGCAGGGAAGCTGCTACCATCAAATGTTTGCCCTCGTTAGACTCCCCTCTGGAAGCGCTTTAACTGCAAGCTGCAGATTCCCTCCTAACAGCAAGCTTTAGGATAGGGTACTGAATTGTAACTTACTTTCGCCTAATAATGCGATTTTGGCAAAGAGAATATCTCCCGCAGGGAAGCTGCTACCATCAAATGTTTGCCCTCATTAGACTCCCCTCTGGAAGCGCTTTCACTGCAAGCTGCAGATTCCCTCCTAACAGCAAGCTTTAGGATAGGGTACTGAATTGAAACTTACTTTCGCCTAATAATGCGATTTTGGCAAAGAGAGTATCTCCCGCAGGGAAGCTGCTACCATCAAATGTTTGCCCTCCTTAGACTCCCCTCTGGAAGCGCTTTCACTGCAAGCTGCAGATTCCCTCCTAACAGCAAGCTTTAGGATAGGGTACTGAATTGTATCTTATCTGCGGCTAATAAGGCGATTTTGGGAAAGAGATTATCTCCCGCATGGAAGCTGCTACCATCAAATGTTTGCCCTCCTTAGACTCCCCTCTGGAAGCGCTTTCACTGCAAGCTGCAGATTCCCTCCTAACAGCAAGCTTTAGGATAGGGTACTGAATTGTAACTTAACTGCGGCTAATAATGCGATTTTGGCAAAGAGAGTATCTCCCGCAGGGAAGCTGCTACCATCAAATGTTTGCCCTCCTTAGACTCCCCTCTGGAAGCGCTTTCACTGCAAGCTGCAGATTCCCTCCTAACAGCAAGCTTTAGGATAGGGTACTGAATTGTAACTTAACTGCGGCTAATAAGGCGATTATGGCAAAGAGAATATCTCCCGCAGGGAAGCTGCTACCATCAAATGTTTGCCCTCATTAGACTCCCCTCTGGAAGCGCTTTCACTGCAAGCTGCAGATTCCCTCCTAACAGCAAGCTTTAGGATAGGGTACTGAATTGAAACTTACTTTCGCCTAATAATGCGATTTTGGCAAAGAGAGTATCTCCCGCAGGGAAGCTGCTACCATCAAATGTTTGCCCTCGTTAGACTCCCCTCTGGAAGCGCTTTCACTGCAAGCTTCAGATTCCCTCCTAACAGCAAGCTTTAGGATAGGGTACTGAATTGTAACTTACTTTCGCCTAATAATGCGATTTTGGCAAAGAGAGTATCTCCCGCAGGGAAGCTGCTACCATCAAATGTTTGCCCTCCTTAGACTCCCCTCTGGAAGCGCTTTCACTGCAAGCTGCAGATTCCCTCCTAACAGCAAGCTTTAGGATAGGGTACTGAATTGTAACTTAACTGGGGCTAATAAGGCGATTTTGGCAAAGAGAGTATCTCCCGCAGGGAAGCTGCTACCATCAAATGTTTGCCCTCCTTAGACTCCCCTCTGGAAGCGCTTTCACTGCAAGCTGCAGATTCCCTCCTAACAGCAAGCTTTAGGATAGGGTACTGAATTGTAACTTACTTTCGCCTAATAATGCGATTTTGGCAAAGAGAGTATCTCCCGCAGGGAAGCTGCTACCATCAAATGTTTGCCCTCCTTAGACTCCCCTCTGGAAGCGCTTTCACTGCAAGCTGCAGATTCCCTCCTAACAGCAAGCTTTAGGATAGGGTACTGAATTGTAACTTACTTTCGCCTAATAATGCGATTATGGCAAAGAGACTATCTCCCGCAGGGAAGCTGCTACCATCAAATGTTTGCCCTCATTAGACTCCCCTCTGGAAGCGCTTTCACTGCAAGCTGCAGATTCCCTCCTAACAGCAAGCTTTAGGATAGGGTACTGAATTGTAACTTAACTGCGGCTAATAAGGCGATTTTGGCAAAGAGAATATCTCCCGCAGGGAAGCTGCTACCATCAAATGTTTGCCCTCATTAGACTCCCCTCTGGAAGCGTTTTCACTGCAAGCTGCAGATTCCCTCCTAACAGCAAGCTTTAGGATAGGGTACTGAATTGTAACTTACTTTCGCCTAATAATGCGATTTTTGCAAAGAGATTATCTCCCGCAGGGAAGCTGCTACCATCAAATGTTTGCCCTCATTAGACTCCCCTCTGGAAGCGCTTTCACTGCAAGCTTCAGATTCCCTCCTAACAGCAAGCTTTAGGAAAGGGTACTGAATTGTAACTTAACTGGGGCTAATAAGGCGATTTTGGCAAAGAGAATATCTCCCGCAGGGAAGCTGATACCATCAAATGTTTCCCCTCATTAGACTCCCCTCTGGAAGCGCTTTCACTGCAAGCTGCAGATTCCCTCCTAACAGCAAGTTTTAGGATAGGGTACTGAATTGAAACTTACTTTCGCCTAATAATGCGATTTTGGCAAAGAGAGTATCTCCCGCAGGGAAGCTGCTACCATCAAATGTTTGCCCTCATTAGACTCCCCTCTGGAAGCGCTTTCACTGCAAGCTGCAGATTCCCTCCTAACAGCAAGCTTTAGGATAGGGTACTGAATTGTAACTTACTTTCGCCTAATAATGCGATTTTGGCAAAGAGATTATCTCCCGCAGGGAAGCTGCTACCATCAAATGTTTGCCCTCCTTAGACTCCCCTCTGGAAGCGCTTTCACTGCAAGCTGCAGATTCCCTCCTAACAGCAAGCTTTAGGATAGGGTACTGAATTGTAACTTAACTGCGGCTAATAGGGCGATTTTGGCAAAGAGAGTATCTCCCGCAGGGAAGCTGCTACCATCAAATGTTTGCCCTCGTTAGACTCCCCTCTGGAAGCGCTTTAACTGCAAGCTGCAGATTCCCTCCTAACAGCAAGCTTTAGGATAGGGTACTGAATTGTAACTTACTTTCGCCTAATAATGCGATTTTGGCAAAGAGAGTATCTCCCGCAGGGAAGCTGCTACCATCAAATGTTTGCCCTCATTAGACTCCCCTCTGGAAGCGCTTTCACTGCAAGCTGCAGATTCCCTCCTAACAGCAAGCTTTAGGATAGGGTACTGAATTGAAACTTACTTTCGCCTAATAATGCGATTTTGGCAAAGAGAGTATCTCCCGCAGGGAAGCTGCTACCATCAAATCTTTGCCCTCATTAGACTCCCCTCTGGAAGCGCTTTCACTGCAAGCTGCAGATTCCCTCCTAACAGCAAGCTTTAGGAGAGTGTACTGAATTGTAACTTACTTTCGCCTAATAATGCGATTTTGGCAAAGAGAGTATCTCCCGCAGGGAAGCTGCTACCATCAAATGTTTGCCCTCATTAGACTCCCCTCTGGATGCGCTTTCACTGCAAGCTGCAGATTCCCTCCTAACAGCAAGCTTTAGGATAGGGTACTGAATTGTAACTTAACTGCGGCTAATAAGGCGATTTTGGCAAAGAGAATATCTCCCCCAGGGAAGCTGCTACCATCAAATGTTTGCCCTCGTTAGACTCCCCTCTGGAAGCGCTTTCACTGCAAGCTGCAGATTCCCTCCTAACAGCAAGCTTTAGGATAGGGTACTGAATTGAAACTTACTTTCGCCTAATAATGCGATTTTGGCAAAGAGAGTATCTCCCGCAGGGAAGCTGCTACCATCAAATGTTTGCCCTCATTAGACTCCCCTCTGGAAGCGTTTTCACTGCAATCTGCAGATTCCCTCCTAACAGCAAGCTTTAGGATAGGGTACTGAATTGTAACTTACTTTCGCCTAATAATGCGATTTTGGCAAAGAGATTATCTCCCGCAGGGAAGCTGCTACCATCAAATGTTTGCCCTCGTTAGACTCCCCTCTGGAAGCGCTTTCACTGCAAGCTGCAGATTCCCTCCTAACAGCAAGCTTTAGGATAGGGTACTGAATTGAAACTTAACTGGGGCTAATAAGGCGATTTTGGCAAAGAGAATATCTCCCGCAGGGAAGCTGCTACCATCAAATGTTTGCCCTCCTTAGAATCCCCTCTGGAAGCGCTTTCACTGCAAGCTGCAGATTCCCTCCTAACAGCAAGCTTTAGGATAGGGTACTGAATTGTAACTTACTTTCGGCTAATAATGCGATTTTGGCAAAGAGAGTATCTCCCGCAGGGAAGCTGCTACCATCAAATTTTTGCCCTCCTTAGACTCCCCTCTGGAAGCGCTTTCACTGCAAGCTGCAGATTCCCTCCTAACAGCAAGCTTTAGGATAGGGTACTGAATTGTAACTTAACTGCGGCTAATAAGGCGATTTTGGCAAAGAGAATATCTCCCGCAGGGAAGCTGCTACCATCAAATGTTTGCCCTCCTTAGACTCCCCTCTGGAAGCGCTTTCACTGCAAGCTGCAGATTCCCTCCTAACAGCAAGCTTTAGGATAGGGTACTGAATTGTAACTTAACTGCGGCTAATAAGGCGATTATGGCAAAGAGAATATCTCCCGCAGGGAAGCTGCTACCATCAAATGTTTGCCCTCATTAGACTCCCCTCTGGAAGCGCTTTCACTGCAAGCTTCAGATTCCCTCCTAACAGCAAGCTTTAGGATAGGGTACTGAATTGAAACTTACTTTCGCCTAATAATGCGATTTTGGCAAAGAGAGTATCTCCCGCAGGGAAGCTGCTACCATCAAATGTTTGCCCTCGTTAGACTCCCCTCTGGAAGCGCTTTCACTGCAAGCTTCAGATTCCCTCCTAACAGCAAGCTTTAGGATAGGGTACTGAATTGTAACTTACTTTCGCCTAATAATGCGATTTTGGCAAAGAGAGTATCTCCCGCAGGGAAGCTGCTACCATCAAATGTTTGCCCTCCTTAGACTCCCCTCTGGAAGCGCTTTCACTGCAAGCTGCAGATTCCCTCCTAACAGCAAGCTTTAGGATAGGGTACTGAATTGTAACTTAACTGGGGCTAATAAGGCGATTTTGGCAAAGAGAGTATCTCCCGCAGGGAAGCTGCTACCATCAAATGTTTGCCCTCCTTAGACTCCCCTCTGGAAGCGCTTTCACTGCAAGCTGCAGATTCCCTCCTAACAGCAAGCTTTAGGATAGGGTACTGAATTGTAACTTACTTTCGCCTAATAATGCGATTTTGGCAAAGAGAGTATCTCCCGCAGGGAAGCTGCTACCATCAAATGTTTGCCCTCCTTAGACTCCCCTCTGGAAGCGCTTTCACTGCAAGCTGCAGATTCCCTCCTAACAGCAAGCTTTAGGATAGGGTACTGAATTGTAACTTAACTGCGGCTAATAAGGCGATTTTGGCAAAGAGAATATCTCCCGCAGGGAAGCTGCTACCATCAAATGTTTGCCCTCATTAGACTCCCCTCTGGAAGCGTTTTCACTGCAAGCTGCAGATTCCCTCCTAACAGCAAGCTTTAGGATAGGGTACTGAATTGTAACTTACTTTCGCCTAATAATGCGATTTTTGCAAAGAGATTATCTCCCGCAGGGAAGCTGCTACCATCAAATGTTTGCCCTCATTAGACTCCCCTCTGGAAGCGCTTTCACTGCAAGCTTCAGATTCCCTCCTAACAGCAAGCTTTAGGATAGGGTACTGAATTGTAACTTAACTGGGGCTAATAAGGCGATTTTGGCAAAGAGAATATCTCCCGCAGGGAAGCTGCTACCATCAAATGTTTGCCCTCATTAGACTCCCCTCTGGAAGCGCTTTCACTGCAAGCTGCAGATTCCCTCCTAACAGCAAGTTTTAGGATAGGGTACTGAATTGAAACTTACTTTCGCCTAATAATGCGATTTTGGCAAAGAGAGTATCTCCCGCAGGGAAGCTGCTACCATCAAATGTTTGCCCTCATTAGACTCCCCTCTGGAAGCGCTTTCACTGCAAGCTGCAGATTCCCTCCTAACAGCAAGCTTTAGGATAGGGTACTGAATTGTAACTTACTTTCGCCTAATAATGCGATTTTGGCAAAGAGATTATCTCCCGCAGGGAAGCTGCTACCATCAAATGTTTGCCCTCCTTAGACTCCCCTCTGGAAGCGCTTTCACTGCAAGCTGCAGATTCCCTCCTAACAGCAAGCTTTAGGATAGGGTACTGAATTGTAACTTAACTGCGGCTAATAGGGCGATTTTGGCAAAGAGAGTATCTCCCGCAGGGAAGCTGCTACCATCAAATGTTTGCCCTCGTTAGACTCCCCTCTGGAAGCGCTTTAACTGCAAGCTGCAGATTCCCTCCTAACAGCAAGCTTTAGGATAGGGTACTGAATTGTAACTTACTTTCGCCTAATAATGCGATTTTGGCAAAGAGAGTATCTCCCGCAGGGAAGCTGCTACCATCAAATGTTTGCCCTCATTAGACTCCCCTCTGGAAGCGCTTTCACTGCAAGCTGCAGATTCCCTCCTAACAGCAAGCTTTAGGATAGGGTACTGAATTGAAACTTACTTTCGCCTAATAATGCGATTTTGGCAAAGAGAGTATCTCCCGCAGGGAAGCTGCTACCATCAAATCTTTGCCCTCATTAGACTCCCCTCTGGAAGCGCTTTCACTGCAAGCTGCAGATTCCCTCCTAACAGCAAGCTTTAGGATAGTGTACTGAATTGAAACTTACTTTCGCCTAATAATGCGATTTTGGCAAAGAGAGTATCTCCCGCAGGGAAGCTGCTACCATCAAATGTTTGCCCTCATTAGACTCCCCTCTGGATGCGCTTTCACTGCAAGCTGCAGATTCCCTCCTAACAGCAAGCTTTAGGATAGGGTACTGAATTGTAACTTAACTGCGGCTAATAAGGCGATTTTGGCAAAGAGAATATCTCCCCCAGGGAAGCTGCTACCATCAAATGTTTGCCCTCGTTAGACTCCCCTCTGGAAGCGCTTTCACTGCAAGCTGCAGATTCCCTCCTAACAGCAAGCTTTAGGATAGGGTACTGAATTGAAACTTACTTTCGCATAATAATGCGATTTTGGCAAAGAGAGTATCTCCCGCAGGGAAGCTGCTACCATCAAATGTTTGCCCTCATTAGACTCCCCTCTGGAAGCGTTTTCACTGCAATCTGCAGATTCCCTCCTAACAGCAAGCTTTAGGATAGGGTACTGAATTGTAACTTACTTTCGCCTAATAATGCGATTTTGGCAAAGAGATTATCTCCCGCAGGGAAGCTGCTACCATCAAATGTTTGCCCTCGTTAGACTCCCCTCTGGAAGCGCTTTCACTGCAAGCTGCAGATTCCCTCCTAACAGCAAGCTTTAGGATAGGGTACTGAATTGAAACTTAACTGGGGCTAATAAGGCGATTTTGGCAAAGAGAATATCTCCCGCAGGGAAGCTGCTACCATCAAATGTTTGCCCTCCTTAGAATCCCCTCTGGAAGCGCTTTCACTGCAAGCTGCAGATTCCCTCCTAACAGCAAGCTTTAGGATAGGGTACTGAATTGTAACTTACTTTCGGCTAATAATGCGATTTTGGCAAAGAGAGTATCTCCCGCAGGGAAGCTGCTACCATCAAATTTTTGCCCTCATTAGACTCCCCTCTGGTAGCGCTTTCACTGCAAGCTGCAGATTCCCTCCTAACAGCAAGCTTTAGGATAGGGTACTGAATTGTATCTTAACTGCGGCTAATAAGGCGATTTTGGCAAAGAGAATATCTCCCGCAGGGAAGCTGCTACCATCAAATGTTTGCCCTCATTAGACTCCCCTCTGGAAGCGCTTTCACTGCAAGCTGCAGATTCCCTCCTAACAGCAAGCTTTAGGATAGGGTACTGAATTGAAACTTACTTTCGCCTAATAATGCGATTTTGGCAAAGAGAGTATCTCCCGCAGGGAAGCTGCTACCATCAAATGTTTGCCCTCATTAGACTCCCCTCTGGAAACGCTTTCACTGCAAGCTGCAGATTCCCTCCTAACAGCAAGCTTTAGGATAGGGTACTGAATTGTAACTTACTTTCGCCTAATAATGCGATTTTGGCAAAGAGAGTATCTCCCGCAGGGAAGCTGCTACCATCAAATGTTTGCCCTCATTAGACTCCCCTCTGGATGCGCTTTCACTGCAAGCTGCAGATTCCCTCCTAACAGCAAGCTTTAGGATAGGGTACTGAATTGTAACTTACTTTCGCCTAATAATGCGATTTTGGCAAAGAGAGTATCTCCCGCAGGGAAGCTGCTACCATCAAATGTTTGCCCTCCTTAGACTCCCCTCTGGAAGCGCTTTCACTGCAAGCTGCAGATTCCCTCCTAACAGCAAGCTTTAGGATAGGGTACTGAATTGAAACTTAACTGGGGCTAATAAGGCGATTTTGGCAAAGAGAATATCTCCCGCAGGGAAGCTGCTACCATCAAATGTTTGCCCTCCTTAGAATCCCCTCTGGAAGCGCTTTCACTGCAAGCTGCAGATTCCCTCCTAACAGCAAGCTTTAGGATAGGGTACTGAATTGTAACTTACTTTCGGCTAATAATGCGATTTTGGCAAAGAGAGTATCTCCCGCAGGGAAGCTGCTACCATCAAATTTTTGCCCTCCTTAGACTCCCCTCTGGAAGCGCTTTCACTGCAAGCTGCAGATTCCCTCCTAACAGCAAGCTTTAGGATAGGGTACTGAATTGTAACTTAACTGCGGCTAATAAGGCGATTTTGGCAAAGAGAATATCTCCCGCAGGGAAGCTGCTACCATCAAATGTTTGCCCTCATTAGACTCCCCTCTGGAAGCGCTTTCACTGCAAGCTGCAGATTCCCTCCTAACAGCAAGCTTTAGGATAGGGTACTGAATTGAAACTTACTTTCGCCTAATAATGCGATTTTGGCAAAGAGAGTATCTCCCGCAGGGAAGCTGCTACCATCAAATGTTTGCCCTCATTAGACTCCCCTCTGGAAACGCTTTCACTGCAAGCTGCAGATTCCCTCCTAACAGCAAGCTTTAGGATAGGGTACTGAATTGAAACTTACTTTCGCCTAATAATGCGATTTTGGCAAAGAGATTATCTCCCGCAGGGAAGCTGCTACCATCAAATGTTTGCCCTCAATAGACTCCCCTCTGGAAGCACTTTCACTGCAAGCTGCAGATTCCCTCCTAACAGCAAGCTTTAGGATAGGGTACTGAATTGTAACTTAACTGGGGCTAATTAGGCGATTGTGGCAAAGAGAGTATCTCCCGCAGGGAAGCTGCTACCATCAAATGTTTGCCCTCCTTAGAATCCCCTCTGGAAGCGCTTTCACTGCAAGCTGCAGATTCCCTCCTAACAGAGAGTTTTAGGATAGGGTACTGAATTGTAACTTACTTTCGCATAATAATGCGATTTTGGCAAAGAGATTATCTCCCGCAGGGAAGCTGCTACCATCAAATGTTTGCCCTCATTAGAATCCCCTCTGGAAGCGCTTTCACTGCAAGCTGCAGATTCCCTCCTAACAGCAAGCTTTAGGATAGGGTACTGAATTGAAACTTACTTTCGCCTAATAATGCGATTTTGGCAAAGAGAGTATCTCCCGCAGGGAAGCTGCTACCATCAAATGTTTGCCCTCATTAGACTCCCCTCTGGAAACGCTTTCACTGCAAGCTGCAGATTCCCTCCTAACAGCAAGCTTTAGGATAGGGTACTGAATTGTAACTTACTTTCGCCTAATAATGCGATTTTGGCAAAGAGAGTATCTCCCGCAGGGAAGCTGCTACCATCAAATGTTTGCCCTCATTAGACTCCCCTCTGGAAGCGCTTTCACTGCAAGCTGCAGATTCCCTCCTAACAGCAAGCTTTAGGATAGGGTACTGAATTGAAACTTACTTTCGCCTAATAATGCGATTTTGGCAAAGAGAGTATCTCCCGCAGGGAAGCTGCTACCATCAAATCTTTGCCCTCATTAGACTCCCCTCTGGAAGCGCTTTCACTGCAAGCTGCAGATTCCCTCCTAACAGCAAGCTTTAGGATAGTGTACTGAATTGTAACTTACTTTCGCCTAATAATGCGATTTTGGCAAAGAGAGTATCTCCCGCAGGGAAGCTGCTACCATCAAATGTTTGCCCTCATTAGACTCCCCTCTGGATGCGCTTTCACTGCAAGCTGCAGATTCCCTCCTAACAGCAGGCTTTAGGATAGGGTACTGAATTGTAACTTAACTGCGGCTAATAAGGCGATTTTGGCAAAGAGAATATCTCCCCCAGGGAAGCTGCTACCATCAAATGTTTGCCCTCATTAGACTCCCCTCTGGAAGCGCTTTCACTGCAAGCTGCAGATTCCCTCCTAACAGCAAGCTTTAGGATAGGGTACTGAATTGAAACTTACTTTCGCATAATAATGCGATTTTGGCAAAGAGAGTATCTCCCGCAGGGAAGCTGCTACCATCAAATGTTTGCCCTCATTAGACTCCCCTCTGGAAGCGTTTTCACTGCAATCTGCAGATTCCCTCCTAACAGCAAGCTTTAGGATAGGGTACTGAATTGTAACTTACTTTCGCCTAATAATGCGATTTTGGCAAAGAGAGTATCTCCCGCAGGGAAGCTGCTACCATCAAATGTTTGCCCTCGTTAGACTCCCCTCTGGAAGCGCTTTCACTGCAAGCTGCAGATTCCCTCCTAACAGCAAGCTTTAGGATAGGGTACTGAATTGAAACTTAACTGGGGCTAATAAGGCGATTTTGGCAAAGAGAATATCTCCCGCAGGGAAGCTGCTACCATCAAATGTTTGCCCTCCTTAGAATCCCCTCTGGAAGCGCTTTCACTGCAAGCTGCAGATTCCCTCCTAACAGCAAGCTTTAGGATAGGGTACTGAATTGTAACTTACTTTCGGCTAATAATGCGATTTTGGCAAAGAGAGTATCTCCCGCAGGGAAGCTGCTACCATCAAATGTTTGCCCTCATTAGACTCCCCTCTGGAAACGCTTTCACTGCAAGCTGCAGATTCCCTCCTAACAGCAAGCTTTAGGATAGGGTACTGAATTGTAACTTACTTTCGCCTAATAATGCGATTTTGGCAAAGAGATTATCTCCCGCAGGGAAGCTGCTACCATCAAATGTTTGCCCTCAATAGACTCCCCTCTGGAAGCACTTTCACTGCAAGCTGCAGATTCCCTCCTAACAGCAAGCTTTAGGATAGGGTACTGAATTGTAACTTAACTGGGGCTAATTAGGCGATTGTGGCAAAGAGAGTATCTCCCGCAGGGAAGCTGCTACCATCAAATGTTTGCCCTCATTAGACTCCCCTCTGGAAGCGCTTCCACTGCAAGCTGCAGATTCCCTCCTAACAGAGAGTTTTAGGATAGGGTACTGAATTGTAACTTACTTTCGCATAATAATGCGATTTTGGCAAAGAGATTATCTCCCGCAGGAAAGCTGCTACCATCAAATGTTTGCCCTCATTAGAATCCCCTCTGGAAGCGCTTTCACTGCAAGCTGCAGATTCCCTCCTAACAGCAAGCTTTAGGATAGGGTACTAAATTGTAACTTATCTGCGGCTAATAAGGCGATTTTGGCAAAGAGAATATCTCCCGCAGGGAAGCTGCTACCATCAAATGTTTGCCCTCATTAGACTCCCCTCTGGAAGCGCTTTCACTGCAAGCTGCAGATTCCCTCCTAACAGCAAGCTTTAGGATAGGGTACTGAATTGTATCTTAACTGCGGCTAATAACGCGATATTGGCAAAGAGAGTATCTCCCGCAGGGAAGCTGCTACCATCAAATGTTTGCCCTCATTAGACTCCCCTCTGGAAGCGCTTTCACTGCAAGCTGCAGATTCCCTCCTAACAGCAAGCTTTAGGATAGGGTACTGAATTGTATCTTAACTGCGGCTAATAAGGCGATTATGTCAAAGAGAATATCTCCCGCAGGGAAGCTGCTACCATCAAATGTTTGCCCTCATTAGACTCCCCTCTGGAAGCGCTTTCACTGCAAGCTGCAGATTCCCTCCTAACAGCAAGCTTTAGGATAGGGTACTGAATTGAAACTTACTTTCGCCTAATAATGCGATTTTGGCAAAGAGAGTATCTCCCGCAGGGAAGCTGCTACCATCAAATGTTTGCCCTCCTTAGACTCCCCTCTGGAAGCGCTTTCACTGCAAGCTGCAGATTCCCTCCTAACAGCAAGCTTTAGGATAGGGTACTGAATTGTATCTTATCTGCGGCTAATAAGGCGATTTTGGGAAAGAGATTATCTCCCGCATGGAAGCTGCTACCATCAAATGTTTGCCCTCCTTAGACTCCCCTCTGGAAGCGCTTTCACTGCAAGCTGCAGATTCCCTCCTAACAGCAAGCTTTAGGATAGGGTACTGAATTGTAACTTAACTGCGGCTAATAATGCGATTTTGGCAAAGAGAGTATCTCCCGCAGGGAAGCTGCTACCATCAAATGTTTGCCCTCCTTAGACTCCCCTCTGGAAGCGCTTTCACTGCAAGCTGCAGATTCCCTCCTAACAGCAAGCTTTAGGATAGGGTACTGAATTGTAACTTAACTGCGGCTAATAAGGCGATTATGGCAAAGAGAATATCTCCCGCAGGGAAGCTGCTACCATCAAATGTTTGCCCTCATTAGACTCCCCTCTGGAAGCGCTTTCACTGCAAGCTGCAGATTCCCTCCTAACAGCAAGCTTTAGGATAGGGTACTGAATTGTAACTTACTTTCGCCTAATAATGCGATTTTGGCAAAGAGAGTATCTCCCGCAGGGAAGCTGCTACCATCAAATGTTTGCCCTCGTTAGACTCCCCTCTGGAAGCGCTTTCACTGCAAGCTTCAGATTCCCTCCTAACAGCAAGCTTTAGGATAGGGTACTGAATTGTAACTTACTTTCGCCTAATAATGCGATTTTGGCAAAGAGAGTATCTCCCGCAGGGAAGCTGCTACCATCAAATGTTTGCCCTCCTTAGACTCCCCTCTGGAAGCGCTTTCACTGCAAGCTGCAGATTCCCTCCTAACAGCAAGCTTTAGGATAGGGTACTGAATTGTAACTTAACTGGGGCTAATAAGGCGATTTTGGCAAAGAGAGTATCTCCCGCAGGGAAGCTGCTACCATCAAATGTTTGCCCTCCTTAGACTCCCCTCTGGAAGCGCTTTCACTGCAAGCTGCAGATTCCCTCCTAACAGCAAGCTTTAGGATAGGGTACTGAATTGTAACTTACTTTCGCCTAATAATGCGATTTTGGCAAAGAGAGTATCTCCCGCAGGGAAGCTGCTACCATCAAATGTTTGCCCTCCTTAGACTCCCCTCTGGAAGCGCTTTCACTGCAAGCTGCAGATTCCCTCCTAACAGCAAGCTTTAGGATAGGGTACTGAATTGTAACTTACTTTCGCCTAATAATGCGATTATGTCAAAGAGACTATCTCCCGCAGGGAAGCTGCTACCATCAAATGTTTGCCCTCATTAGACTCCCCTCTGGAAGCGCTTTCACTGCAAGCTGCAGATTCCCTCCTAACAGCAAGCTTTAGGATAGGGTACTGAATTGTAACTTAACTGCGGCTAATAAGGCGATTTTGGCAAAGAGAATATCTCCCGCAGGGAAGCTGCTACCATCAAATGTTTGCCCTCATTAGACTCCCCTCTGGAAGCGTTTTCACTGCAAGCTGCAGATTCCCTCCTAACAGCAAGCTTTAGGATAGGGTACTGAATTGTAACTTACTTTCGCCTAATAATGCGATTTTTGCAAAGAGATTATCTCCCGCAGGGAAGCTGCTACCATCAAATGTTTGCCCTCATTAGACTCCCCTCTGGAAGCGCTTTCACTGCAAGCTTCAGATTCCCTCCTAACAGCAAGCTTTAGGATAGGGTACTGAATTGTAACTTAACTGGGGCTAATAAGGCGATTTTGGCAAAGAGAATATCTCCCGCAGGGAAGCTGCTACCATCAAATGTTTCCCCTCATTAGACTCCCCTCTGGAAGCGCTTTCACTGCAAGCTGCAGATTCCCTCCTAACAGCAAGTTTTAGGATAGGGTACTGAATTGAAACTTACTTTCGCCTAATAATGCGATTTTGGCAAAGAGAGTATCTCCCGCAGGGAAGCTGCTACCATCAAATGTTTGCCCTCATTAGACTCCCCTCTGGAAGCGCTTTCACTGCAAGCTGCAGATTCCCTCCTAACAGCAAGCTTTAGGATAGGGTACTGAATTGTAACTTACTTTCGCCTAATAATGCGATTTTGGCAAAGAGATTATCTCCCGCAGGGAAGCTGCTACCATCAAATGTTTGCCCTCCTTAGACTCCCCTCTGGAAGCGCTTTCACTGCAAGCTGCAGATTCCCTCCTAACAGCAAGCTTTAGGATAGGGTACTGAATTGTAACTTAACTGCGGCTAATAGGGCGATTTTGGCAAAGAGAGTATCTCCCGCAGGGAAGCTGCTACCATCAAATGTTTGCCCTCGTTAGACTCCCCTCTGGAAGCGCTTTAACTGCAAGCTGCAGATTCCCTCCTAACAGCAAGCTTTAGGATAGGGTACTGAATTGAAACTTACTTTCGCATAATAATGCGATTTTGGCAAAGAGAGTATCTCCCGCAGGGAAGCTGCTACCATCAAATGTTTGCCCTCATTAGACTCCCCTCTGGAAGCGCTTTCACTGCAAGCTGCAGATTCCCTCCTAACAGCAAGCTTTAGGATAGGGTACTGAATTGAAACTTACTTTCGCCTAATAATGCGATTTTGGCAAAGAGAGTATCTCCCGCAGGGAAGCTGCTACCATCAAATGTTTGCCCTCATTAGACTCCCCTCTGGAAGCGCTTTCACTGCAAGCTGCAGATTCCCTCCTAACAGCAAGCTTTAGGATAGTGTACTGAATTGTAACTTACTTTCGCCTAATAATGCGATTTTGGCAAAGAGAGTATCTCCCGCAGGGAAGCTGCTACCATCAAATGTTTGCCCTCATTAGACTCCCCTCTGGATGCGCTTTCACTGCAAGCTGCAGATTCCCTCCTAACAGCAAGCTTTAGGATAGGGTACTGAATTGTAACTTAACTGCGGCTAATAAGGCGATTTTGGCAAAGAGAATATCTCCCCCAGGGAAGCTGCTACCATCAAATGTTTGCCCTCGTTAGACTCCCCTCTGGAAGCGCTTTCACTGCAAGCTGCAGATTCCCTCCTAACAGCAAGCTTTAGGATAGGGTACTGAATTGAAACTTACTTTCGCCTAATAATGCGATTTTGGCAAAGAGAGTATCTCCCGCAGGGAAGCTGCTACCATCAAATGTTTGCCCTCATTAGACTCCCCTCTGGAAGCGTTTTCACTGCAATCTGCAGATTCCCTCCTAACAGCAAGCTTTAGGATAGGGTACTGAATTGTAACTTACTTTCGCCTAATAATGCGATTTTGGCAAAGAGATTATCTCCCGCAGGGAAGCTGCTACCATCAAATGTTTGCCCTCGTTAGACTCCCCTCTGGAAGCGCTTTCACTGCAAGCTGCAGATTCCCTCCTAACAGCAAGCTTTAGGATAGGGTACTGAATTGTAACTTAACTGCGGCTAATAAGGCGATTTTGGCAAAGAGAATATCTCCCGCAGGGAAGCTGCTACCATCAAATGTTTGCCCTCCTTAGACTCCCCTCTGGAAGCGCTTTCACTGCAAGCTGCAGATTCCCTCCTAACAGCAAGCTTTAGGATAGGGTACTGAATTGTAACTTAACTGCGGCTAATAAGGCGATTATGGCAAAGAGAATATCTCCCGCAGGGAAGCTGCTACCATCAAATGTTTGCCCTCATTAGACTCCCCTCTGGAAGCGCTTTCACTGCAAGCTGCAGATTCCCTCCTAACAGCAAGCTTTAGGATAGGGTACTGAATTGAAACTTACTTTCGCCTAATAATGCGATTTTGGCAAAGAGAGTATCTCCCGCAGGGAAGCTGCTACCATCAAATGTTTGCCCTCGTTAGACTCCCCTCTGGAAGCGCTTTCACTGCAAGCTTCAGATTCCCTCCTAACAGCAAGCTTTAGGATAGGGTACTGAATTGTAACTTACTTTCGCCTAATAATGCGATTTTGGCAAAGAGAGTATCTCCCGCAGGGAAGCTGCTACCATCAAATGTTTGCCCTCCTTAGACTCCCCTCTGGAAGCGCTTTCACTGCAAGCTGCAGATTCCCTCCTAACAGCAAGCTTTAGGATAGGGTACTGAATTGTAACTTAACTGGGGCTAATAAGGCGATTTTGGCAAAGAGAGTATCTCCCGCAGGGAAGCTGCTACCATCAAATGTTTGCCCTCCTTAGACTCCCCTCTGGAAGCGCTTTCACTGCAAGCTGCAGATTCCCTCCTAACAGCAAGCTTTAGGATAGGGTACTGAATTGTAACTTACTTTCGCCTAATAATGCGATTTTTGCAAAGAGATTATCTCCCGCAGGGAAGCTGCTACCATCAAATGTTTGCCCTCATTAGACTCCCCTCTGGAAGCGCTTTCACTGCAAGCTTCAGATTCCCTCCTAACAGCAAGCTTTAGGATAGGGTACTGAATTGTAACTTAACTGGGGCTAATAAGGCGATTTTGGCAAAGAGAATATCTCCCGCAGGGAAGCTGCTACCATCAAATGTTTGCCCTCATTAGACTCCCCTCTGGAAGCGCTTTCACTGCAAGCTGCAGATTCCCTCCTAACAGCAAGTTTTAGGATAGGGTACTGAATTGAAACTTACTTTCGCCTAATAATGCGATTTTGGCAAAGAGAGTATCTCCCGCAGGGAAGCTGCTACCATCAAATGTTTGCCCTCATTAGACTCCCCTCTGGAAGCGCTTTCACTGCAAGCTGCAGATTCCCTCCTAACAGCAAGCTTTAGGATAGGGTACTGAATTGTAACTTAACTGCGGCTAATAGGGCGATTTTGGCAAAGAGAGTATCTCCCGCAGGGAAGCTGCTACCATCAAATGTTTGCCCTCGTTAGACTCCCCTCTGGAAGCGCTTTAACTGCAAGCTGCAGATTCCCTCCTAACAGCAAGCTTTAGGATAGGGTACTGAATTGTAACTTACTTTCGCCTAATAATGCGATTTTGGCAAAGAGAGTATCTCCCGCAGGGAAGCTGCTACCATCAAATGTTTGCCCTCATTAGACTCCCCTCTGGAAGCGCTTTCACTGCAAGCTGCAGATTCCCTCCTAACAGCAAGCTTTAGGATAGGGTACTGAATTGAAACTTACTTTCGCCTAATAATGCGATTTTGGCAAAGAGAGTATCTCCCGCAGGGAAGCTGCTACCATCAAATCTTTGCCCTCATTAGACTCCCCTCTGGAAGCGCTTTCACTGCAAGCTGCAGATTCCCTCCTAACAGCAAGCTTTAGGATAGTGTACTGAATTGAAACTTAGTTTCGCCTAATAATGCGATTTTGGCAAAGAGAGTATCTCCCGCAGGGAAGCTGCTACCATCAAATGTTTGCCCTCATTAGACTCCCCTCTGGATGCGCTTTCACTGCAAGCTGCAGATTCCCTCCTAACAGCAAGCTTTAGGATAGGGTACTGAATTGTAACTTAACTGCGGCTAATAAGGCGATTTTGGCAAAGAGAATATCTCCCCCAGGGAAGCTGCTACCATCAAATGTTTGCCCTCGTTAGACTCCCCTCTGGAAGCGCTTTCACTGCAAGCTGCAGATTCCCTCCTAACAGCAAGCTTTAGGATAGGGTACTGAATTGAAACTTACTTTCGCATAATAATGCGATTTTGGCAAAGAGAGTATCTCCCGCAGGGAAGCTGCTACCATCAAATGTTTGCCCTCATTAGACTCCCCTCTGGAAGCGTTTTCACTGCAAGCTGCAGATTCCCTCCTAACAGCAAGCTTTAGGATAGGGTACTGAATTGTAACTTACTTTCGCCTAATAATGCGATTTTGGCAAAGAGATTATCTCCCGCAGGGAAGCTGCTACCATCAAATGTTTGCCCTCGTTAGACTCCCCTCTGGAAGCGCTTTCACTGCAAGCTGCAGATTCCCTCCTAACAGCAAGCTTTAGGATAGGGTACTGAATTGAAACTTAACTGGGGCTAATAAGGCGATTTTGGCAAAGAGAATATCTCCCGCAGGGAAGCTGCTACCATCAAATGTTTGCCCTCCTTAGAATCCCCTCTGGAAGCGCTTTCACTGCAAGCTGCAGATTCCCTCCTAACAGCAAGCTTTAGGATAGGGTACTGAATTGTAACTTACTTTCGGCTAATAATGCGATTTTGGCAAAGAGAGTATCTCCCGCAGGGAAGCTGCTACCATCAAATTTTTGCCCTCATTAGACTCCCCTCTGGTAGCGCTTTCACTGCAAGCTGCAGATTCCCTCCTAACAGCAAGCTTTAGGATAGGGTACT
Organism: Phaenicophaeus curvirostris; assembly: GCF_032191515.1. Classification (NCBI taxonomy): domain Eukaryota; kingdom Metazoa; phylum Chordata; class Aves; order Cuculiformes; family Cuculidae; genus Phaenicophaeus; species Phaenicophaeus curvirostris. The sequence goes on along the minus strand of NW_027206911.1, from coordinate 14,431 downwards.
GAATTGTAACTTAACTGCGGCTAATAAGGCGATTTTGGCAAAGAGAATATCTCCCGCAGGGAAGCTGCTACCATCAAATGTTTGCCCTCATTAGACTCCCCTCTGGAAGCGCTTTCACTGCAAGCTGCAGATTCCCTCCTAACAGCAAGCTTTAGGATAGGGTACTGAATTGAAACTTACTTTCGCCTAATAATGCGATTTTGGCAAAGAGAGTATTTCCCGCAGGGAAGCTGCTACCATCAAATGTTTGCCCTCATTAGACTCCCCTCTGGAAACGCTTTCACTGCAAGCTGCAGATTCCCTCCTAACAGCAAGCTTTAGGATAGTGTACTGAATTGTAACTTACTTTCGCCTAATAATGCGATTTTGGCAAAGAGAGTATCTCCCGCAGGGAAGCTGCTACCATCAAATGTTTGCCCTCATTAGACTCCCCTCTGGATGCGCTTTCACTGCAAGCTGCAGATTCCCTCCTAACAGCAAGCTTTAGGATAGGGTACTGAATTGTAACTTACTTTCGCCTAATAATGCGATTTTGGCAAAGAGAGTATCTCCCGCAGGGAAGCTGCTACCATCAAATGTTTGCCCTCCTTAGACTCCCCTCTGGAAGCGCTTTCACTGCAAGCTGCAGATTCCCTCCTAACAGCAAGCTTTAGGATAGGGTACTGAATTGAAACTTAACTGGGGCTAATAAGGCGATTTTGGCAAAGAGAATATCTCCCGCAGGGAAGCTGCTACCATCAAATGTTTGCCCTCCTTAGAATCCCCTCTGGAAGCGCTTTCACTGCAAGCTGCAGATTCCCTCCTAACAGCAAGCTTTAGGATAGGGTACTGAATTGTAACTTACTTTCGGCTAATAATGCGATTTTGGCAAAGAGAGTATCTCCCGCAGGGAAGCTGCTACCATCAAATTTTTGCCCTCCTTAGACTCCCCTCTGGAAGCGCTTTCACTGCAAGCTGCAGATTCCCTCCTAACAGCAAGCTTTAGGATAGGGTACTGAATTGTAACTTAACTGCGGCTAATAAGGCGATTTTGGCAAAGAGAATATCTCCCGCAGGGAAGCTGCTACCATCAAATGTTTGCCCTCATTAGACTCCCCTCTGGAAGCGCTTTCACTGCAAGCTGCAGATTCCCTCCTAACAGCAAGCTTTAGGATAGGGTACTGAATTGAAACTTACTTTCGCCTAATAATGCGATTTTGGCAAAGAGAGTATCTCCCGCAGGGAAGCTGCTACCATCAAATGTTTGCCCTCATTAGACTCCCCTCTGGAAACGCTTTCACTGCAAGCTGCAGATTCCCTCCTAACAGCAAGCTTTAGGATAGGGTACTGAATTGTAACTTACTTTCGCCTAATAATGCGATTTTGGCAAAGAGATTATCTCCCGCAGGGAAGCTGCTACCATCAAATGTTTGCCCTCAATAGACTCCCCTCTGGAAGCACTTTCACTGCAAGCTGCAGATTCCCTCCTAACAGCAAGCTTTAGGATAGGGTACTGAATTGTAACTTAACTGGGGCTAATTAGGCGATTGTGGAAAAGAGAGTATCTCCCGCAGGGAAGCTGCTACCATCAAATGTTTGCCCTCCTTAGAATCCCCTCTGGAAGCGCTTTCACTGCAAGCTGCAGATTCCCTCCTAACAGAGAGTTTTAGGATAGGGTACTGAATTGTAACTTACTTTCGCATAATAATGCGATTTTGGCAAAGAGATTATCTCCCGCAGGGAAGCTGCTACCATCAAATGTTTGCCCTCATTAGAATCCCCTCTGGAAGCGCTTTCACTGCAAGCTGCAGATTCCCTCCTAACAGCAAGCTTTAGGATAGGGTACTGAATTGAAACTTACTTTCGCCTATTAATGCGATTTTGGCAAAGAGAGTATCTCCCGCAGGGAAGCTGCTACCATCAAATGTTTGCCCTCATTAGACTCCCCTCTGGAAACGCTTTCACTGCAAGCTGCAGATTCCCTCCTAACAGCAAGCTTTAGGATAGGGTACTGAATTGTAACTTACTTTCGCCTAATAATGCGATTTTGGCAAAGAGAATATCTCCCGCAGGGAAGCTGCTACCATCAAATGTTTGCCCTCATTAGACTCCCCTCTGGAAGCGCTTTCACTGCAAGCTGCAGATTCCCTCCTAACAGCAAGCTTTAGGATAGGGTACTGAATTGAAACTTACTTTCGCCTAATAATGCGATTTTGGCAAAGAGAGTATCTCCCGCAGGGAAGCTGCTACCATCAAATCTTTGCCCTCATTAGACTCCCCTCTGGAAGCGCTTTCACTGCAAGCTGCAGATTCCCTCCTAACAGCAAGCTTTAGGATAGTGTACTGAATTGTTACTTACTTTCGCCTAATAATCCGATTTTGGCAAAGAGAGTATCTCCCGCAGGGAAGCTGCTACCATCAAATGTTTGCCCTCATTAGACTCCCCTCTGGATGCGCTTTCACTGCAAGCTGCAGATTCCCTCCTAACAGCAGGCTTTAGGATAGGGTACTGAATTGTAACTTAACTGCGGCTAATAAGGCGATTTTGGCAAAGAGAATATCTCCCCCAGGGAAGCTGCTACCATCAAATGTTTGCCCTCATTAGACTCCCCTCTGGAAGCGCTTTCACTGCAAGCTGCAGATTCCCTCCTAACAGCAAGCTTTAGGATAGGGTACTGAATTGAAACTTACTTTCGCCTAATAATGCGATTTTGGCAAAGAGAGTATCTCCCGCAGGGAAGCTGCTACCATCAAATGTTTGCCCTCATTAGACTCCCCTCTGGAAGCGTTTTCACTGCAATCTGCAGATTCCCTCCTAACAGCAAGCTTTAGGATAGGGTACTGAATTGTAACTTACTTTCGCCTAATAATGCGATTTTGGCAAAGAGAGTATCTCCCGCAGGGAAGCTGCTACCATCAAATGTTTGCCCTCGTTAGACTCCCCTCTGGAAGCGCTTTCACTGCAAGCTGCAGATTCCCTCCTAACAGCAAGCTTTAGGATAGGGTACTGAATTGAAACTTAACTGGGGCTAATAAGGCGATTTTGGTAAAGAGAATATCTCCCGCAGGGAAGCTGCTACCATCAAATGTTTGCCCTCCTTAGAATCCCCTCTGGAAGCGCTTTCACTGCAAGCTGCAGATTCCCTCCTAACAGCAAGCTTTAGGATAGGGTACTGAATTGTAACTTACTTTCGGCTAATAATGCGATTTTGGCAAAGAGAGTATCTCCCGCAGGGAAGCTGCTACCATCAAATGTTTGCCCTCATTAGACTCCCCTCTGGAAACGCTTTCACTGCAAGCTGCAGATTCCCTCCTAACAGCAAGCTTTAGGATAGGGTACTGAATTGTAACTTACTTTCGCCTAATAATGCGATTTTGGCAAAGAGATTATCTCCCGCAGGGAAGCTGCTACCATCAAATGTTTGCCCTCAATAGACTCCCCTCTGGAAGCACTTTCACTGCAAGCTGCAGATTCCCTCCTAACAGCAAGCTTTAGGATAGGGTACTGAATTGTAACTTAACTGGGGCTAATTAGGCGATTGTGGCAAAGAGAGTATCTCCCGCAGGGAAGCTGCTACCATCAAATGTTTGCCCTCATTAGACTCCCCTCTGGAAGCGCTTCCACTGCAAGCTGCAGATTCCCTCCTAACAGAGAGTTTTAGGATAGGGTACTGAATTGTAACTTACTTTCGCATAATAATGCGATTTTGGCAAAGAGATTATCTCCCGCAGGAAAGCTGCTACCATCAAATGTTTGCCCTCATTAGAATCCCCTCTGGAAGCGCTTTCACTGCAAGCTGCAGATTCCCTCCTAACAGCAAGCTTTAGGATAGGGTACTAAATTGTAACTTATCTGCGGCTAATAAGGCGATTTTGGCAAAGAGAATATCTCCCGCAGGGAAGCTGCTACCATCAAATGTTTGCCCTCATTAGACTCCCCTCTGGAAGCGCTTTCACTGCAAGCTGCAGATTCCCTCCTAACAGCAAGCTTTAGGATAGGGTACTGAATTGTATCTTAACTGCGGCTAATAACGCGATATTGGCAAAGAGAGTATCTCCCGCAGGGAAGCTGCTACCATCAAATGTTTGCCCTCATTAGACTCCCCTCTGGAAGCGCTTTCACTGCAAGCTGCAGATTCCCTCCTAACAGCAAGCTTTAGGATAGGGTACTGAATTGTATCTTAACTGCGGCTAATAAGGCGATTATGTCAAAGAGAATATCTCCCGCAGGGAAGCTGCTACCATCAAATGTTTGCCCTCATTAGACTCCCCTCTGGAAGCGCTTTCACTGCAAGCTGCAGATTCCCTCCTAACAGCAAGCTTTAGGATAGGGTACTGAATTGAAACCTACTTTCGCATAATAATGCGATTTTGGCAAAGAGAGTATCTCCCGCAGGGAAGCTGCTACCATCAAATGTTTGCCCTCATTAGACTCCCCTCTGGAAGCGTTTTCACTGCAAGCTGCAGATTCCCTCCTAACAGCAAGCTTTAGGATGGGGTACTGAATTGTAACTTACTTTCGCCTAATATTGCGATTTTTGCAAAGAGATTATCTCCCGCAGGGAAGCTGCTACCATCAAATGTTTGCCCTCATTAGACTCCCCTCTGGAAGCGCTTTCACTGCAAGCTGCAGATTCCCTCCTAACAGCAAGCTTTAGGATAGGGTACTGAATTGTATCTTAACTAGGGCTAATAAGGCGATTTGGCATAGAAAGTATCTCCAGTAAAGAAGCTGCTACCATCAAATGTTTCCCCTCATTAGACTCCGCTCTGGAAGCGCTTTCACTGCAAGCTGCAGATTCCCTCCTAACAGCAAGCTTTAGGATAGGGTACTGAATTGTAACTTACTTTCGCCTAATAATGCGATTTTGGCAAAGAGAGTATCTCCCGCAGGGAAGCTGCTACCATCAAATGTTTGCCCTCCTTAGACTCCCCTCTGGAAGCGCTTTCACTGCAAGCTGCAGATTCCCTCCTAACAGCAAGCTTTAGGAAATGGTACTGAATTGTAACTTACTTTCGCCTAATAATGCGATTTTGGAAAAGAGAGTATCTCCCGCAGGGCAGCTGCTACCATCAAATGTTTGCCCTCATTAGACTCCCCTCTGGAAGCGCTTTCACTGCAAGCTGCAGATTCCCTCTAAACAGCAAGTTTTAGGATAGGGTACTGAATTGTAACTTACTTTCGCCTAATAATGCGATTTTGGCAAAGAGAGTATCTCCCGCAGGGAAGCTGCTACCATCAAATGTTTGCCCTCGTTAGACTCCCCTCTGGAAGCGCTTTCACAGCAAGCTGCAGATTCCCTCCTAACAGCAAGCTTTAGGATAGGGTACTGAATTGTAACTTACTTTCGCCTAATAATGCGATTTTGGAAAAGAGAGTATCTCCCGCAGAGAAGCTGCTACCATCAAACGTTTGCCCTCGTTAGACTCCCCTCTGGAAGCGCTTTCACTGCAAGCTGCAGATTCCCTCCTAACAGCAAGCTTTAGGATAGGGTACTGAATTGTAACTTAACTGCGGCTAATAAGGCGATTTTGGCAAAGAGAATATCTCCCGCAGGGAAGCTGTTACCATCAAATGTTTGCCCTCATTAGACTCCCCTCTGGAAGCGCTTTCACTGCAAGCTGCAGATTCCCTCCTAACAGCAAGCTTTAGGATAGGGTACTGAATTGTAACTTAACTGCGGCTAATAGGGCGATTTTGGCAAAGAGAGTATCTCCCGCAGGGAAGCTGCTACCATCAAATGTTTGCCCTCATTAGACTCCCCTCTGGAAGCGCTTTCACTGCAAGCTTCAGATTCCCTCCTAACAGCAAGCTTTAGGATAGGGTACTGAATTGTAACTTACTTTCGCCTAATAATGCGATTTTGGCAAAGAGAGTATCTCCCGCAGGGAAGCTGCTACCATCAAATGTTTGCCCTCCTTAGACTCCCCTCTGGAAGCGCTTTCACTGCAAGCTGCAGATTCCCTCCTAACAGCAAGCTTTAGGATAGGGTACTGAATTGTAACTTACTTTCGCCTAATAATGCGATTTTGGCAAAGAGAGTATCTCCCGCAGGGAAGCTGCTACCATCAAATGTTTGCCCTCATTAGACTCCCCTCTGGAAGCGCTTTCACTGCAAGCTGCAGATTCCCTCCTAACAGCAAGCTTTAGGATAGTGTACTGAATTGTAACTTAACTGCGGCTAATAAGGCGATTTTGGCAAAGAGAATATCTCCCGCAGGGAAGCTGCTACCATCAAATGTTTGCCCTCATTAGACTCCCCTCTGGAAGCGCTTTCACTGCAAGCTGCAGATTCCCTCCTAACAGCAAGCTTTAGGATAGGGTACTGAATTGAAACTTACTTTCGCCTAATAATGCGATTTTGGCAAAGAGAGTATCTCCCGCAGGGAAGCTGCTACCATCAAATGTTTGCCCTCATTAGACTCCCCTCTGGAAGCGTTTTCACTGCAAGCTGCAGATTCCCTCCTAACAGCAAGCTTTAGGATAGGGTACTGAATTGTAACTTACTTTCGCCTAATAATGCGATTTTTGCAAAGAGATTATCTCCCGCAGGGAAGCTGCTACCATCAAATGTTTGCCCTCGTTAGACTCCCCTCTGGAAGCGCTTTCACTGCAAGCTGCAGATTCCCTCCTAACAGCAAGCTTTAGGATAGGGTACTGAATTGTAACTTACTTTCGCCTAATAATGCGATTTTGGCAAAGAGAATATCTCCCGCAGGGAAGCTGCTACCATCAAATGTTTGCCCTCATTAGACTCCCCTCTGGAAGCGCTTTCACTGCAAGCTGCAGATTCCCTCCTAACAGCAAGCTTTAGGATAGGGTACTGAATTGTAACTTACTTTCGCCTAATAATGCGATTTTGGCAAAGAGAGTATCTCCCGCAGGGCAGCCGCTACCATCAAATGTTTGCCCTCATTAGACTCCCCTCTGGAAGCGTTTTCACTGCAAGCTGCAGATTCCCTCCTAACAGCAAGCTTTAGGATACGGTACTGAATTGTAACTTACTTTCGCCTAATAATGCGATTTTGGCAAAGAGAGTATCTCCCGCAGGGAAGCTGCTACCATCAAATGTTTGCCCTCCTTAGACTCCCCTCTGGAAGCGCTTTCACTGCAAGCTGCAGATTCCCTCCTAACAGCAAGCTTTAGGATAGGGTACTGAATTGTAACTTATCTGCGGCTAATAAGGCGATTTTGGCAAAGAGATTATCTCCCGCATGGAAGCTGCTACCATCAAATGTTTGCCCTCATTAGACTCCCCTCTGGAAGCGCTTTCACTGCAAGCTGCAGATTCCCTCCTAACAGCAAGCTTTAGGATAGGGTACTGAATTGTAACTTACTTTCGCCTTATAATGCGATTTTGGCAAAGAGAGTATCTCCCGCAGGGAAGCTGCTACCATCAAATGTTTGCCCTCATTAGACTCCCCTCTGGAAGCGCTTTCACTGCAAGCTGCAGATTCCCTCCTAACAGCAAGCTTTAGGATAGGGTACTGAATTGTAACTTACTTTCGCCTAATAATGCGATTTTGGCAAAGAGAGTATCTCCCGCAGGGAAGCTGCTACCATCAAATGTTTGCCCTCATTAGACTCCCCTCTGGAAGCGCTTTCACTGCAAGCTGCAGATTCCCTCCTAACAGCAAGCTTTAGGATAGGGTACTGAATTGTAACTTAACTGCGGCTAATAAGGCGATTGTGGCAAAGAGAGTATCTCCCGCAGGGAAGCTGCTACCATCAAATGTTTGCCCTCCTTAGACTCCCCTCTGGAAGCGCTTTCACTGCAAGCTGCAGATTCCCTCCTAACAGCAAGCTTTAGGATAGGGTACTGAATTGAAACTAACTTTCGCCTAATAATGCGATTTTGGCAAAGAGAGTATCTCCCGCAGGGAAGCTGCTACCATCAAATGTTTGCCCTCATTAGACTCCCCTCTGGAAGCGCTTTCACTGCAAGCTGCAGATTCCCTCCTAACAGCAAGCTTTAGGATAGGGTACTGAATTGTAACTTACTTTCGCCTAATAATGCGATTTTGGCAAAGAGAGTATCTCCCGCAGGGAAGCTGCTACCATCAAATGTTTGCCCTCATTAGAGTCCCCTCTGGAAGCGCTTTCACTGCAAGCTGCAGATTCCCTCCTAACAGCAAGCTTTAGGATAGGGTACTGAATTGTAACTTAACTGCGGCTAATAAGGCGATTTTGGCAAAGAGAATATCTCCCGCAGGAAAGCTGCTACCATCAAATCTTTGCCCTCATTAGACTCCCCTCTGGAAGCGCTTTCACTGCAAGCTGCAGATTCCCTCCTAACAGCAAGCTTTAGGATAGGGTACTGAATTGTATCTTATCTGCGGCTAATAATGCGATTTTGGCAAAGAGAGTATCTCCCGCAGGGAAGCTGCTACCATCAAATGTTTGCCCTCATTAGACTCCCCTCTGGAAGCGCTTTCACTGCAAGCTGCAGATTCCCTCCTAACAGCAAGCTTTAGGATAGGGTACTGAATTGTAACTTAACTGCGGCTAATAGGGCGATTTTGGCAAAGAGAGTATCTCCCGCAGGGAAGCTGCTACCATCAAATGTTTGCCCTCCTTAGACTCCCCTCTGGAAGCGCTTTCACTGCAAGCTGCAGATTCCCTCCTAACAGCAAGCTTTAGGATAGGGTACTGAATTGTAACTTACTTTCGCCTAATAATGCGATTTTGGCAAAGAGAGTATCTCCCGCAGGGAAGCTGCTACCATCAAATGTTTGCCCTCATTAGACTCCCCTCTGGAAGCGCTTTCACTGCAAGCTGCAGATTCCCTCCTAACAGCAAGCTTTAGGATAGTGTACTGAATTGTAACTTAACTGCGGCTAATAAGGCGATTTTGGCAAAGAGAATATCTCCCGCAGGGAAGCTGCTACCATCAAATGTTTGCCCTCATTAGACTCCCCTCTGGAAGCGCTTTCACTGCAAGCTGCAGATTCCCTCCTAACAGCAAGCTTTAGGATAGGGTACTGAATTGAAACTTACTTTCGCCTAATAATGCGATTTTGGCAAAGAGAGTATCTCCCGCAGGGAAGCTGCTACCATCAAATGTTTGCCCTCATTAGACTCCCCTCTGGAAGCGTTTTCACTGCAAGCTGCAGATTCCCTCCTAACAGCAAGCTTTAGGATAGGGTACTGAATTGTAACTTACTTTCGCCTAATAATGCGATTTTGGCAAAGAGAGTATCTCCCGCAGGGAAGCTGCTACCATCAAATGTTTGCCCTCGTTAGACTCCCCTCTGGAAGCGCTTTCACTGCAAGCTGCAGATTCCCTCCTAACAGCAAGCTTTAGGATAGGGTACTGAATTGTAACTTACTTTCGCCTAATAATGCGATTTTGGCAAAGAGAATATCTCCCGCAGGGAAGCTGCTACCATCAAATGTTTGCCCTCATTAGACTCCCCTCTGGAAGCGCTTTCACTGCAAGCTGCAGATTCCCTCCTAACAGCAAGCTTTAGGATAGGGTACTGAATTGTAACTTACTTTCGCCTAATAATGCGATTTTGGCAAAGAGAGTATCTCCCGCAGGGCAGCTGCTACCATCAAATGTTTGCCCTCATTAGACTCCCCTCTGGAAGCGTTTTCACTGCAAGCTGCAGATTCCCTCCTAACAGCAAGCTTTAGGATACGGTACTGAATTGTAACTTACTTTCGCCTAATAATGCGATTTTGGCAAAGAGAGTATCTCCCGCAGGGCAGCTGCTACCATCAAATGTTTGCCCTCCTTAGACTCCCCTCTGGAAGCGCTTTCACTGCAAGCTGCAGATTCCCTCCTAACAGCAAGCTTTAGGATAGGGTACTGAATTGTAACTTATCTGCGGCTAATAAGGCGATTTTGGCAAAGAGATTATCTCCCGCATGGAAGCTGCTACCATCAAATGTTTGCCCTCATTAGACTCCCCTCTGGAAGCGCTTTCACTGCAAGCTGCAGATTCCCTCCTAACAGCAAGCTTTAGGATAGGGTACTGAATTGTAACTTAACTGCGGCTAATAGGGCGATTTTGGCAAAGAGAGTATCTCCCGCAGGGAAGCTGCTACCATCAAATGTTTGCCCTCATTAGACTCCCCTCTGGAAGCGCTTTCACTGCAAGCTGCAGATTCCCTCCTAACAGCAAGCTTTAGGATAGGGTACTGAATTGTAACTTACTTTCGCCTAATAATGCGATTTTGGCAAAGAGAGTATCTCCCGCAGGGAAGCTGCTACCATCAAATGTTTGCCCTCATTAGACTCCCCTCTGGAAGCGCTTTCACTGCAAGCTGCAGATTCCCTCCTAACAGCAAGCTTTAGGATAGGGTACTGAATTGTAACTTAACTGCGGCTAATAGGGCGATTTTGGAAAAGAGAGTATCTCCCGCAGGGAAGCTGCTACCATCAAATGTTTGCCCTCGTTAGACTCCCCTCTGGAAGCGCTTTCACTGCAAGCTTCAGATTCCCTCCTAACAGCAAGCTTTAGGATAGGGTACTGAATTGTAACTTACTTTCGCCTAATAATGCGATTTTGGCAAAGAGAGTATCTCCCGCAGGGAAGCTGCTACCATCAAATGTTTGCCCTCGTTAGACTCCCCTCTGGAAGCGCTTTCACTGCAAGCTGCAGATTCCCTCCTAACAGCAAGCTTTAGGATAGGGTACTGAATTGTAACTTAACTGCGGCGAATAAGGCGATTGTGGCAAAGAGAATATCTCCCGCAGGGAAGCTGCTACCATCAAATGTTTGCCCTCATTAGACTCCCCTCTGGAAGCGCTTTCACTGCAAGCTGCAGATTCCCTCCTAACAGCAAGCTTTAGGATAGGGTACTGAATTGAAACTTACTTTCGCATAATAATGCGATTTTGGCAAAGAGAGTATCTCCCGCAGGGAAGCTGCTACCATCAAATGTTTGCCCTCATTAGACTCCCCTCTGGAAGCGTTTTCACTGCAAGCTGCAGATTCCCTCCTAACAGCAAGCTTTAGGATAGGGTACTGAATTGTAACTTACTTTCGCCTAATAATGCGATTTTTGCAAAGAGATTATCTCCCGCAGGGAAGCTGTTACCATCAAATGTTTTCCCTCATTAGACTCCCCTCTGGAAGCGCTTTCACTGCAAGCTGCAGATTCCCTCCTAACATCAAGCTTTAGGATAGGGTACTGATTTGAAACTTACTTTCGCCTAATAATGCGATTTTGGCAAAGAGAGTATCTCCCGCAGGGAAGCTGCTACCATCAAATGTTTGCCCTCCTTAGACTCCCCTCTGGAAGCGCTTTCACTGCAAGCTGCAGATTCCCTCCTAACAGCAAGCTTTAGGATAGGGTACTGAATTGTATCTTATCTGCGGCTAATAAGGCGATTTTGGGAAAGAGATTATCTCCCGCATGGAAGCTGCTACCATCAAATGTTTGCCCTCCTTAGACTCCCCTCTGGATGCGCTTTCACTGCAAGCTGCAGATTCCCTCCTAACAGCAAGCTTTAGGATAGGGTACTGAATTGTAACTTAACTGCGGCTAATAATGCGATTTTGGCAAAGAGAGTATCTCCCGCAGGGAAGCTGCTACCATCAAATGTTTGCCCTCATTAGACTCCCCTCTGGAAGCGCTTTCACTGCAAGCTGCAGATTCCCTCCTAACAGCAAGCTTTAGGATAGGGTACTGAATTGTAACTTAACTGCGGCTAATAAGGCGATTATGGCAAAGAGAATATCTCCCGCAGGGAAGCTGCTACCATCAAATGTTTGCCCTCATTAGACTCCCCTCTGGAAGCGCTTTCACTGCAAGCTGCAGATTCCCTCCTAACAGCAAGCTTTAGGATAGGGTACTGAATTGAAACTTACTTTCGCCTAATAATGCGATTTTGGCAAAGAGAGTATCTCCCGCAGGGAAGCTGCTACCATCAAATGTTTGCCCTCGTTAGACTCCCCTCTGGAAGCGCTTTCACTGCAAGCTTCAGATTCCCTCCTAACAGCAAGCTTTAGGATAGGGTACTGAATTGTAACTTACTTTCGCCTAATAATGCGATTTTGGCAAAGAGAGTATCTCCCGCAGGGAAGCTGCTACCATCAAATGTTTGCCCTCCTTAGACTCCCCTCTGGAAGCGCTTTCACTGCAAGCTGCAGATTCCCTCCTAACAGCAAGCTTTAGCATAGGGTACTGAATTGTAACTTAACTGGGGCTAATAAGGCGATTTTGGCAAAGAGAGTATCTCCCGCAGGGAAGCTGCTACCATCAAATGTTTGCCCTCCTTAGACTCCCCTCTGGAAGCGCTTTCACTGCAAGCTGCAGATTCCCTCCTAACAGCAAGCTTTAGGATAGGGTACTGAATTGTAACTTACTTTCGCCTAATAATGCGATTTTGGCAAAGAGAGTATCTCCCGCAGGGAAGCTGCTACCATCAAATGTTTGCCCTCCTTAGACTCCCCTCTGGAAGCGCTTTCACTGCAAGCTGCAGATTCCCTCCTAACAGCAAGCTTTAGGATAGGGTACTGAATTGTAACTTACTTTCGCCTAATAATGCGATTATGGCAAAGAGACTATCTCCCGCAGGGAAGCTGCTACCATCAAATGTTTGCCCTCATTAGACTCCCGTCTGGAAGCGCTTTCACTGCAAGCTGCAGATTCCCTCCTAACAGCAAGCTTTAGGATAGGGTACTGAATTGTAACTTAACTGCGGCTAATAAGGCGATTTTGGCAAAGAGAATATCTCCCGCAGGGAAGCTGCTACCATCAAATGTTTGCCCTCATTAGACTCCCCTCTGGAAGCGTTTTCACTGCAAGCTGCAGATTCCCTCCTAACAGCAAGCTTTAGGATAGGGTACTGAATTGTAACTTACTTTCGCCTAATAATGCGATTTTTGCAAAGAGATTATCTCCCGCAGGGAAGCTGCTACCATCAAATGTTTGCCCTCATTAGACTCCCCTCTGGAAGCGCTTTCACTGCAAGCTTCAGATTCCCTCCTAACAGCAAGCTTTAGGATAGGGTACTGAATTGTAACTTAACTGGGGCTAATAAGGCGATTTTGGCAAAGAGAATATCTCCCGCAGGGAAGCTGCTACCATCAAATGTTTGCCCTCATTAGACTCCCCTCTGGAAGCGCTTTCACTGCAAGCTGCAGATTCCCTCCTAACAGCAAGTTTTAGGATAGGGTACTGAATTGAAACTTACTTTCGCCTAATAATGCGATTTTGGCAAAGAGAGTATCTCCCGCAGGGAAGCTGCTACCATCAAATGTTTGCCCTCATTAGACTCCCCTCTGGAAGCGCTTTCACTGCAAGCTGCAGATTCCCTCCTAACAGCAAGCTTTAGGATAGGGTACTGAATTGTAACTTACTTTCGCCTAATAATGCGATTTTGGCAAAGAGATTATCTCCCGCAGGGAAGCTGCTACCATCAAATGTTTGCCCTCCTTAGACTCCCCTCTGGAAGCGCTTTCACTGCAAGCTGCAGATTCCCTCCTAACAGCAAGCTTTAGGATAGGGTACTGAATTGTAACTTAACTGCGTCTAATAGGGCGATTTTTGCAAAGAGATTATCTCCTGCAGGGAAGCTGCTACCATCAAATGTTTGCCCTCATTAGACTCCCCTCTGGAAGCGCTTTCACTGCAAGCTGCAGATTCCCTCCTAACAGCAAGCTTTAGGATAGGGTACTGAATTGTAACTTAACTGGGGCTAATAGTGCGATTTTGGCAAAGAGAGTATCTCCCGCAGGGAAGCTGCTACCATCAAATGTTTGCCCTCCTTAGAATCCCCTCTGGAAGCGCTTTCACTGCAAGCTGCAGATTCCCTCCTAACAGAGAGTTTTAGGATAGGGTACTGAATTGTAACTTACTTTCGCATAATAATGCGATTTTGGCAAAGAGATTATCTCCCGCAGGAAAGCTGCTACCATCAAATGTTTGCCCTCATTAGACTCCCCTCTGGAAGCGCTTTCACTGCAAGCTGCAGATTCCCTCCTAACAGCAAGCTTTAGGATAGGTTACTAAATTGTAACTTATCTGCGGCTAATAAGGCGATTTTGGCAAAGAGAATATCTCCCGCAGGGATGCTGCTACCATCAAATGTTTGCCCTCATTAGACTCCCCTCTGGAAGCGCTTTCACTGCAAGCTGCAGATTCCCTCCTAACAGCAAGCTTTAGGATAGGGTACTGAATTGTATCTTTACTGCGGCTAATAACGCGATATTGGCAAAGAGAGTATCTCCCGCAGGGAAGCTGTTACCATCAAATGTTTGCCCTCATTAGACTCCCCTCTGGAAGCGCTTTCACTGCAAGCTGCAGATTCCCTCCTAACAGCAAGCTTTAGGATAGGGTACTGAATTGTAACTTAACTGCGGCGAATAAGGCGATTGTGGCAAAGAGAATATCTCCCGCAGGGAAGCTGCTACCATCAAATGTTTGCCCTCATTAGACTCCCCTCTGGAAGCGCTTTCACTGCAAGCTGCAGATTCCCTCCTAACAGCAAGCTTTAGG